>NC_092053.1:51692496-51979156 GCF_003086295.3 Arachis hypogaea
GACACTACAAACCACTTGTGCAGCTTGATGGTACACATCTGCAAGGAAAATACAAAGGAGCTCTTTTGGTTGCTGTTTCTTAAGATGTTAACCAAAATATCATGGCACTTGCTTTTTCCATCATTGAAGGAGAGACTGCGAACACGACATTCTTTTCTAAATAATCTATGGAGGAATGTCGTTAGGAAGGATGGTGTTGGTATTGTTTCTGATCGACATGACTCTATTAGCGCAACAATGGCTAGATGTAACTGTGCGTGGAGTCCTCCGAAGGCATTTCATCTTTTTTGTATCAGGAATATCACATCGAACTTCTTATGAAGATTTAAGGCACTATACTTGCAAAAACTCATTGTAAATATGGGTAAAATAGGTTTTTTTTATATAAAGTTGTTCTTTGTTGAATTTTTATTTGTTGTATACTTTTTAAATTAGTAACGAGTTGTATTATCTTGAAACAAATTTCTATGTAGGGTGATCAAAGACAGAACAATAATACACCGAGTTGTACTAGCGAATACGGAAGTAGAGAGAGGCATATACTCAATGGTGTGACAAGATTGATCATCGATAGTGGGTTATGACTTTCGATGAAGGGCATCACTGGGATTATATGACAATCAATCTGGTTGACTGCATAAACTCTGTGTTGAAGGGTACGTGCAACCTCCTTGTGATGTCATTGATAAGGGCAACGTTTTACCGCTTGAATGAGCTATTTATCCTGAAGAGCATGGAGCCTCAATAATGCATCAATGATGGACATGCCTTATCAAAATTTGTCATTACAAAGTCGCCGGAAAATTTACATCCATTAGAGAACATACATGTGCATCAATTTGATAGATGCAATAAAGTTTTCAAGGTTCGTCAATGCCTAATGGAGTGAATACATGGTTGACCTTAGACACAGTGTCTGCGGTTGTGGTAACTTCCAGGTGACTCGCCTTTCATGTCGTCATGTTTTTTTATGTTGTCCCAACTAGCATCTCGAATGGCAAGTTTGACATCTCGTCGTGCTAGACGCACGACATCAACCTCCTTTCCGCGCAACTCTCTGTTCAAAACGCTTTCTTGCGCCGATTTTTCATCCACGCGTACGTGTCGCAGATTCCATTCCTCTCCTTTTTTCTCCTTTCTTATTCTCTCCTCCTCCTTTCTTACTTTCTTCTCCTCCTTATTCTCTTTCACTTATTTTCCTCATTGCATTTGCATACTTTCATTCATTGTATTTTAATTTTGTGCATGTTTTTATTTTCTTTTCAAAATGTGCTACTTTAATTGGTGTTAAAATTTTCTTACTGTTGCATATTTCCTGCATTATTTTAGGTGCTTCTTAATTTGTTTGCTATTTAGTTGACATGCCATGTACTTCCATTGTTCCCTCACTTGCATGTTGTAGCTACCATGTGGTTGAGAACCGTATTGTTTGGCAATAGCCCACATATATTTTATTTCTTTTCATATCTTTATTCGTGGGTTATTCTTCTTCCTTTTTCCTCTTCTTTCAGGATGGCCACCAAGAAGGAAAACGGAACACTTCTAAATGGAGCGACAGATAAGTGCCTGGCGCACATTCTTTGGAGAAAAAGCATCAGTTGGAGCCACCCGTCCACTTGCACATCTCTGCATGCACCAAGGACGGTCAATACCGACTTCCATGGGTTAGTTACTTCCTTTTCAACACCAATTCTTACTCTTTTTTTTGTAGTTAGTTGTTGCATTTTCATGTTTGATTGCATTATAGTTAGACTTTGTGCATATTTTACCACTACTTGGTTGAAGTAATGATTTTCTTTTCAAGAAACTATTTTAGGTATTTCACTAATTTGAATTAAAATTTTTGTATTGAACTTGTTTGGAAAAATATTACATTGGAACATGGTTTAGAGCTTGAACATACAAAACCAGTGAGATTTTGAGCCTATTCGATTGGTTGTATTTTATCAACCAATATTTTATTTTTTGTGTATGTTGTTCTCTCTATAATTATGATCTTTGTCTTGCTTAATTCTATATATCCATTGTTTGATGTATGCATGCACTTATATGATTGAGGCCTTGTTTCACTAAGCTTACATACCCATATGGCCTTAACCTTTTTATTATCCTTTGTAAACCAATGTTGAGCCTACTTATCCCATTTATTCTTTACTCTAGCTCATAACTAACTTTAAGCGAAAAACAATAATGTCCTTAATTTGAATCATTGGTTAGCTTAGACTAGTGAGAGTGTTCATGATTTAAGTGTGAGAAAGTTGGGTTTAGAAACATTTGGTTTGAGAATTGGGTGTTGTATATTCTTGTGAAAATATGCAAAACAATAGTTGAGCATATATTCTTGCATTCAATAATTTAATCATATGCATTGAGAAAAACAAAAGAAAAATAAAAGAAAAAAAAGAGAGAAAAAGAAAAGAAAAGAAAAAAAAAGAGCAAATAATAAAAAGGGGACAAAATGCCCCAAAGTAAATGGTGTTAGCAATGCATATGAGTTGTACTCAAATTGAGATGCATGAATATGTGGCAAAACATAGTTAATGGATAGTTAGATTTTATATTCTGATTACATGGATTGGCTTAAGTTAGGTGGAAAGTTTAAGTTAATTAAGGATTCAGGTTTTAGTCCACTTGACCAAATACAATCCTACCTTGACCCTAACCCCATTACAACACCTTAAAAGACCTCTTGATATGTGTATTTGTGCATCAAATTATTTGTTGATTGGTAGAAGAAGAGCAAATGTTAGAAAGCAAGGTTAGTAGAGAATTGAGAGAATCAAACCTTAAATACATGAGTGATTAGAGTGTATACACTTCCAGTGAGGATTCGATGCTCGATTCTTTGTTCCCGGCTTTTATGAGCTATTTTCTTCTGCAAGTCTATTTGTACTTCATTTTTATGATTTGAATTAGTGAACACCAATTTATATTTGTTCTTGAAAAGTTTATTTACTTTTCACCAAGTAGGTAAAAGCCTTTTGCATTTAGCTGCATTCATACAGATAGGTTGCATTTCATACATCCTACCATTTTGCCTTCACTCTTTTAGTTCTCTTGAGCTTAGCATGAGGACATGCTAATGTTTAAGTGTGGGGAGATTGATAAACCACTATTTTACGGTTTATCTTGTGCTTAATTTAGTGGATTTTATGATTTATTCTCACACTTATTCATAGAAATCGCATGTTTTACATTTTCCTTCCTGATTTTTTGCTATGATTGAAAACATGCTTCTCTGGCCTTAAATTTGCTAGCTTTAATCCTCTCTTATTACCATTCGATGCCGTGATATGTGTGTTAAGTGTTTTCAGGATTTACAGGGCAAGAATGGCTTAGAAGATGGAAAGGAAGCATGCAAAAGTGTAAGGAATACAAGAAATTGAAGGAATTGCTGAAGCTTGACCTCTTCGTACTAAATCGATCATAACTTGAGATACAGAGGTCCAAATGAGACGGTTCCAGTTGTGTTGGAAAGCTAACATCTGCGGCTTTGAAATGATATAAAATTTGCTATAGTTGTCTAGCATTTAAGGACGCGTACTGGTGCATCATGCGTAGGCGTGGATGGTGCGGCAGACAAGCGATGCGTACGCGTGACATGCGCCACATGCAAAAATTGCAGAAAGCACTGGGGGTGATTTCTGGGTTCCTTTTGGGCCCAGTTCCAAGCACAGAAAACACAGATTAGAGGCTGCAGAGTGGGGGAATCATTCATTCACTTCTTAGTAATTCATTAACACAACTTTCATTCACATAATTTTAGGTTTTGGAGATGTAGTTTTCTAGAGAGGGAGACTCTCTCCTCTCTCTAGGTTTTAGGGTTCCTTTTAGTTCTTCTCATTTTCAGATTTCTATCTTAGTTTAATTAGTTTCTCTTCTACTTTTATTTGTCTTAGCATTCTAGTTTATTTATTTCCCTTGTTGATTATTCTATGTTGCCAATTTAGTTTATGGATTCTTATATTATATTTGATTTTCTATTTAATGCAATTTGAGGTATTTCATATTTATGATTGCTTTCTTTAATTTATGTTATTGATGCTTTCAATTGGTTGTTTGGATTTTATTATCTCTTATTGCTTTTCTATGCTTTTATGTTGTGCCTTCCAAGTGTTTGATAAAATGTTTGGAAGGATGCTAAAGTAGATTTTTCTCCTCTTGGCTTTGGTTGAGTAATTGGAGACTCTTGAGTTATCAAACTCTTTTGTTGATTGATAGTTGAAAGTTGCTAGTTGATTTGAATTCCACTAACTCTAGTTTTTCCTTAGGAGTTGACTAGGACTTGAGGAATCAAATTGATTCATCCACTTGACTTTTCTTCATAGCTAGAGGTTGACTAAGTGGGAGCAATGGACAATCGATGTCACAATTGAGGAAGATAATGAGGATAGGACTTCTAGTTCTCATACCTTGCCAAGAGCTTCTTAGCTATTAGTTTACTTTCTTGTCATTTACTTTTCTTGCTCCTTATTCCAAAACCCCAAAGATATACAATTCATAACCAATAGCAAGAACACTTCTATGCAATTCCTTTGAGAGACGACCCGATGTTTGAATACTTCGGTTATTATTTTAGGGGTTTGCTACTTGTGACAAACAATTTTTTTGCATGAAAGAATTATTTGTTGGTTTAGAAGCTATACTCGCAACGAGATTTCATTTGTGAAGTTCTTTACTAGTCTCAAAGGAATTGCAAGGAATTGTTCTTGCTATTGGTTATGAAAAATTAATAAGAAAAAATAAGAAAAAAATACGAAATAAAAAAAATAAATGAAAATATATATCCAAACAACCAATTGAAAGCATCAATAACATAAATTGAAGAAAACAATC
Organism: Arachis hypogaea; assembly: GCF_003086295.3. Taxonomy (NCBI): domain Eukaryota; kingdom Viridiplantae; phylum Streptophyta; class Magnoliopsida; order Fabales; family Fabaceae; genus Arachis; species Arachis hypogaea. The sequence goes on from NC_092053.1 coordinate 51,697,333, forward strand.
ATAAATATGAAATACCTCAAATTGCATTAAATGAAAAATCAAATCTAACATAAGAATCCATAAACTAAATTGGCAACATAGAATAATCAATAAGGAAAATAAATAAACTAGAATGCTAAGACAAATAAAAGTAGAAGAGAAACTAATTAAACTAAGATAGAAATCTGAAATTGAGAAGAACTAAAAGGAACCCTAAAACCTAGAGAGAGGAGAGAGTCTCCCTCTCTATAAAACTACATCTTCAAAATCTAAAATTATGTGAATGAAAGTTGTGTTAATGAATTAATGAGAAGTGAATGAATGATTCCACCACTCTACAGCCTCTAATCTATGTTTTTCTGGGCTTGGAACTGGCCCAAAAAAAGCCCAGAAATCGCCCCCAGTGCTTTCTGTAATTTCTGCACGTGGCGCATGTCACGCGTACGTGTCGCTTGTCTGCTGCACCATCCACGCATATGCGTGATGATATCATTTCGAAGCTCCGGATGTTAGCTTTCCAATGCAACTGAAACCGTCTGATTTGGACCTCTGTAGCTCAAGTTATGATCGATTTAGTACGAAGAGGTCAGGCTTGACAGCTTAGCAATTCCTTCAATTTCTTGTATTCCTTCCACTTTTGCAAGCTTCCTTTCCATCCTCTAAGCCATTCTTATCCGGTAAACCCTAAAAATACTTAACACACATATCACGGCATCGAATGGTAATAAGAGAGGATTAAAGCTTGCAAATTTAAGGCCAGAGAAGCATGTTTTTAATCATAACACAAAATCAGGAAGGAAAATATAAAACATGTGATTTCTATGAATAAGTGTGAGAATAATGGATAAAATCCACTAAATTAAGTGCAAGATAAACCGTAAAATAGCGGTTTATCAGACGTCTACAAGATGGATAAAATTCGTAGAGTTTACCAGACTGAGTTTATACCAGTTGGAAATCTGAGCACATGGCCTGCTGACACCGGGCCACGGTTGATCCCTAATTCTGCACTCAGGCGAGGCGATAAAGATTGACCCAAATCTGCCCGATATTTGAACGAAATGGATTCTTGCCAGATACGTGGTCCGCAACGATGCAAAGTTTGTGGGAGTGAGGGACATAGTCGCAGTCGATGCCCTCATCGTGCCGGGTCGAGTTCAGCTGGTGTAGGTCCTGTTACATAGGTAGTTATGTTGTTGTGTTCTGAGGATCAATATATTTGTAGAGATTATATGATTAATTCAGCCTTCAGGTGTTGTCTTTGTGTGTCATGCATTGCTGTGGTTGTGATTAGACTGTTATTGTTGTAACATATTAACATTAAGTTGTTGGTTCTTACTTTAATTTTTTTTCTACCTTTTTCCAATATATTTGTATTGTAATGACATCTCATGTAATGTATTAAAAAACACGACGATTGAAGTTAATTGCACCATTTTCAAATTAAGAAAGTTGCATTCATAGTACAAGTCGAAATATTAATTACTGAAAATTAAATCAGGAAATACATATGTCCATTGGTACGAAGGAGTTCAGAATGCATAAGAATTTTACATCACAGCATACACATGATAGTTGCTACCTAAGACTATGCTACACTGAAAATTACATGAAGTTCATTTTTTTCTTTTTCCCTAACTAACTTGGTTCGCCAGTTACAAACTCCATTCCCCATTTAAGTATTTTCATGAAATGTGATGGACTGAGCTTATCCAACAATGCTACATAGTCCAGAGAAAATATGCTCTATCATGCCCACTACTACATTAGCAGTTGCCACCAGCACTACCACTTGGGGAGTCATGATGATCATGGCCATTGTCGTTGTCACCCATGCTTGTGTCCTCGGATCCCTCCTCATGTCTTTGTTCGAATCGCTACATGTTTTTTTTTCCCACATTTGCTAGGCTTGTTCAGTCAGGCATGTGTCAACCCTCTCACACATGTATTCAAAGCCACCGTCAGAGAAACTACCTCTGAAATTCATAGACATTCACGTAGTAGATTGCCCAGCATTGCTAAGAAAATGATGAGCACGAGCATCTAGTGACTTAGGACCAGGAACTGATTGACTCCAAACGGAACTTGCATGTGATTTCTCATTATTCTGTGGTCATTGTTGCTGAGCATTACTTGTCATCAATGTGGCAAGACTCCAGCATTCCCTTCTTGTTATTGCCATTGTTGTTGATGGATCTGAGGTGGTGTAGGCACTACAACATTTTTTGTCTAAGGTAACCCTTATTTGAAGCAACATTTAATAAAAGTTACCTTAGATAGAAAAATACAACATTTTTTAAGAGTTGCCTTTGAGTAAGGCAAAGATAACAAATTTTTTTGCCACCCACAAAAATTGTTGTCTTTAATATATAAAGCAACACTTAAAAAATATTACAATATAAAATATTTAAGACAACATTTTTAAATAAAAATACAACATTTTATAAAGGTTATCAAAAAAATTAAATAAATAACTTTTATAAAAAGTTGCCTAAAATCATTCATAGCTAAAAATTTTAGAGGGAAACTTTTCATCATATTCCCTCCAATAATTATTTTCCAATCAAATAACATAGAAAAAAAAGAAAAGACCTTTAGTTTCCTTAGATCATTTCTACTATTGCTTCAGTTCATCACTACCCAGCACCCACCATAAGCCCTAACTTTCCTAATCAACCCACACAGCGACACAAACGGCAGCAGGTCTCATTCTTGTATGACTTCTGGTCTTGTTCGCGGTGCTGTCCACCCCAACCGGCGACGGCACGGTGCTCCCTTTCATAGGCATCGGCGTGTTGCGGTGCTCTTTTCCAGGGGCGTCGGCACGGTGCTCTCTTCCAAGGGCGTCGGCGTAGTGCTCTCCTTTGCGGTCATCATCTCCACGCACGCTGCTCCATGGCTTCTCCTCCTCCTGTCTCGGCTCCACGTACGCGGTCACCTTTGAGAAACGCCTCTCGTTCTTCCTCTTCTTCCCCTATCTCGCCTCCTCCTCTTCGCAAGCTCTGACAACACTACATGCAGCTGTGACCCCCTTCCTCCTCCTTTGCATCTTGGTAAGAAGCTTCTGATTTTTACTATGGAACGGAATTTCTGAATACATTGATTCTGAATAAAGATTGGGAATGTTCTGAATTTTAGTATGAAAATGGAATTAAATGCATTTATTCTGAATTTCCGCCATGGGAATGTTCTGAATGTACTGAATTTTAGTAATACATAAAGCTGTTATATCATGGGTTTCATGTTGATGCTGATTTAACAGATAGGAAGATTCAAAAGAAGGTGACAAAATGGAAGATTCAAAAGAAGTTAATGTGTTGAGTTTGTTATGACTAATCTCTTAGCCAAATAAATATCTTAATTGAAAGTTATGCCATGCTACAGGTGCCAGAGGCTCAGCTAGCATAGTAGAACTACATCTTGGTTGTTGGAGAGCAGGAAGCAAAAACTGGACAGGTGCTTCTTATTTTCGCTTTGGATGCTGCATTAACAGTTCTCACTTTCAGATATAGTTGTTTAGTTGAGTTATATTGAATCCATTTGATGATATTTTGATTGTTGTTATGTGCTTAATCCATGCTATGGTTTTCAGTAAGAATTGAATTCATGCACTTTAGCTTGTCTATACTTTATAGTAGCATTTAGTGATGCATTATTAAGCAAAGTTGCTCTTATAGTCTTTATGAATTTGATTGTTTTCCTCCACCTTAAATTGAGAAAGGTGGAAACACTGAATAATAATGTTTTTTTTAGAGATTATTCTCTGCAGGTCCTTGTTTGTTAGATTATGTTACTTTTCGATTGCAGGATTTTAAAGTAGTTCGTATATTAGAGCTCTCGATATTTATTAAAGTATATGTCCTAGTTCTTTGAAGTTATCATCTGTAATCACATGCATCTTACGTTTTCGAACTAATATTTCTGCGAGCCTGCAATTTTTTAATATCTATATTCATGGTGTTTCTTTTCTTCTCTTTTCTCGCCTCCTCCTCTTTGCGAACTAGAGACTACAAAACCGTAGCAAACCCTGTTCCATTGGCGAGCTCTAACGCGTTCCGGTGACCACCCCTCCACTGCTCTATTACTCCGGCGACACTATAGCGCAGCTGCAACCTCCTCTCCCCTGCCTTCTTATTTCTCTATTCTTCAGTTTTCAAGTTTTTGCAAAATCTCATTTTGATATTCTCCATTTTAATTCATTACAGTTTAGTTAGGGTTTAATTCTTAGTAATTTTATTTAGTCAAACTAGTTTTTGCTGAATAGGTTAATTTAAATTAAAATTAGGATTCTATTATGAGCATTTATCTTAGTTCATAGGTAATTAAGCATGCTATTATGATTCTTAGGTCTAGAATTTCAATTCGTTTGGGCTGGCTTGATTGATTTTATGTTGAATTTCAAGTTCTCCTGGGTTTATCTCTTCTTACTTCGGGTCTTATTCTTCACTTCACTAATGGTGAACTCTAATTAACTAAGTGTTCAGCTAGAATATCTTTACTATATATTCTAACTACTCACATGTTACTTCTTTGTGCGCCGCAGCCATTCCTTTGAATAAGAAATGGTATACACTATGCTATATTTGATAAACATCTGGAGCAGCAATATTAGTATTTTTAGCCTTCTATACAATGATATTATTATATACTATGAAAGTTCTAGTTGCCATTGTATCATGATAGTGATAGATAAATCTTGTACATTGGATTATTGCATTGCATGTTGATATTTGGAGCTTGAAACTATGGTTCATGCCTTTGAAATGGATTGGCATGAATGCCATGTTTGTGTACATTATGGCAGCTGAGGGTATCAAAGGTAAGATTCTTAAGTAGGTAATCAAAAGAGTGGTGGTTACTTCCTAATATATTGAAGCCCTTAAAAAATTTATTTACTTGCAGATAAATACAGTTGCACATGATGAGGGTCACCACATTACATTGGAAAAAAAACTTATATTGAAAGATGCTATTTCTGACCTTTCTCTGGTATATTTTAATTTTTTATTCATCCTTTTATTGTCTTTACGTTTTATGATAATTTGGTTGTTGATGAATGTTATTAACCTATTCAGATTGAGAATGATGATTATGCTTTAACTTGTTTGGTCCTTATATTGTGTTACGTTTACACTATATATTTGTTTTCTTTAGTATTGAATATGGTTTTATTCTTTGATTGGTATTTTATATGATACGAAGATGTTTAGCTTAATAGGTTACTTGTTGTTTGGTCACTGGTGAGTATGGTTGGACTGCAAACATGGAGAGGATTATGAAGGCACAGGCCTTGAGAGATAACGACATGACTGACTACATATCTAGTAAGAAGACTATGGAGATCAACCCTGACATACATCCGCATTATGGAAGAACTGACGAAGAGAACAGAAGATGATGAAATTAGGCATTTTTTGTTTTTTGTTTTTTTTTGTTTTTTGTTGAAGTTCATGAGAAAACATGTATTTTTTTGGTTTAGTCATGTGTATTTTGATTTAAATTGGCAATTGCAAGTATATGTAATTAAAATTTACATAGTTGGATTTGAAACAACTTTTTAATTTAAATATATATGCAATATATTAGTTTATTAGTGTATTTTTTCTTTCTATTTATTAAATTTAGTTTAAATAATTAAATTTTATTAAAGTGTGCTATATATCCTTTTAAAAAGACAATTCCAAATAAATTTAGATAAATTTTGCTTTAGATATATGAAAAGGCAATACAGAAAAATTTAGGTAAGTGTTGGTTTAAGTTTATGAAAAAAGTAACTTAAGAAAAATCTGAACAAGTGTTGTTTTAGATATATGAAAAGGCATCTTAAAAAAATTTGAATAAGTGTTGCTTTATGTATTAGAAAATACAACTCGTAAAAAGTATTGCCATAAAGTCTTATCCAAAGCGTTGTGTTTGGGTACTCTAAGGCAACTCTTTCATGGAGTTGCTTTTTTTGTAGAAAAAGCAACGTTTTTTGAAGGTTGTCACAAAAAGGGTTCCCTTTGATACACAAAAACGTTTCCTTAGACCAAAGGTAACGGCTGTATAGCCAACCCCCCAAAAAGCGTTGCGTTTTGTCAGAAAGTGTTGCCTTTGATAAAAGGCAACACTTTTTCTTATTACAGACAATGTTTTTAAAGGGCTACCTCAGCCCGAATTTGTTGTAGTGAGGTATTTTCTGTAGTGGATAGTGTGGTTGATAGTATAGTGGTGGAGATGGATACTGCAATGAGTATTGTGGTGGGTAGTATGGTGGATATTGTGGTGGTAGTGGTAGGGGCGGATAGTGTGACTGTGGTGGTGGTCGTTGTCATGGTGGTGGTCGTTGTTGTGGCAGGGGTGGTTGTTGATGTGGCGGGTGTGGTTGTTGTGTAGCAAACAAGTCGACCCAAACTTTGTCACATATGATCAAATGATCATCAAACTCTCTTTTATACCAACTTATGTATTCAACTGTAGGTGAATAAGAATCTACCTAAAAGTCATCAATGGTATAATGGCGTCGGTCCACATTCCACGTTGCAATTCAGTTGCTATGATGTTGTATCCAATCGGTATTTTGTTGCACAGACTCTGGAGTGACCAACGCCTTCGCATCACGGATTTGTCTGATCCATGACATCTTGATCGTACTAAATACATGATCATTTTTGCCTGAAAATATCTCAAAATTGGCCACATATTCATCAACTAAGTGGGTAAAACTATTGTTCGTTCTTCTATTTACAGCACAACCGTCGGCCAGGAGACCATAGATGTGTGCCACATCTTTCGGTGTGATTGTACATTCATCCATTGGAAGATGAAAAGTATGTCTCTCGAATCACCATTTATTTATTAATGTCATTATTAGAGATGATTTATATTTTATTCTTCTTATTTTAAATACGTAATAGAAATCGATTTTTTGTAATGCATTAGTCACTAAATAACTATATCGTTGTGGTAGAACTAATTTTTTCAATTTTAAAACTCTTATTGCCTAAATATGAATCAACATGAAAAAGACAGACAAAAAAGGTATTAAAACTATGGTTATAACTAAAAATACTTTATATATTTTAAATAACATAGATATATATTATTTAAAATATATATATATCTTCAGTAAAATATATATTCCATTAATCTTAATCTTAATTATATATGTTATTAGCATTAATCTTAGGTTAATACTATATTCATTAATAATATATTTATGTATCTTTAGCACGAATAATTAAAATAAATATAATTTATTAACATTAATGTATAACATACTTTAATGTTAATATATATATTATATATATATATATATATATATATATATATATATATATATATATATATATATATATATATATATATAAAATAACTTGGATATTCGATAATAATTTATCATAATCAGAAATATGAATATTAACATATAATATTGTTTTAACATATTGAATAATGTGCAATATTCATTATATTAATACTAATGTCATAATTTTTAAAACTTATAATAATATATAATGTTTATTACACGTACAATATTAGTATAGATATCATTAACAATAAAAAAAATTAAAAAGCCATTAACGTACTTTTTTTTCTTAAAGTATACATATTACCTAATAATGTTAATATTTAGGATATGTACGAAGATATCATTCTAATAATATTAATATTAGTACTAATAATTTACCTTAATATTTAAAATAACAGTAATATTAACTATTCAAACAAAAAATAACAAAATAATAAAACAAACATATCGATATAAATAATTTAATAAGATAATAACTTACATATCGAAAAATTGTATAATATGCATATTTTTTTGATAAAGTTAAATCTGGTATCATTTTTTATTTATTTAAAACATACATCAAATCCTAATAACTTCGCACACTTTTAATATTATTATAAAGAAAATATATATTAGAGTTTTCACTTTATCATTCTTTCTTTCGAGAAACAAAACTCACACAACCCTCCTACTACTACTACTAAGCTTACTAATACTCTTCCATCTACTGGCTGCAACGAGAAAGAAGAAGTCTTTTTCTTTCTAGGACTAAAACTCACACACGACTACTAAGCTCACTAATACTCTTCTATCTACTCGGCTACAACGAGAAGGAATAAGTTGATTTTTTAGAAGCTCTGGTGATGGGGGATAGCCACACAGCATGCATGGGTGTCACTTTTTTTCTTTCGCGCACTTCACAGGTTACCAAGTTGCAAGCGATACTGGCCATGCACCAGACCCACATGGACACGTGGTATTTGGTAAGATCTAAAGCTTTTAAAAAGTCTTATTAAAAATTAATTTTAAATTATATCTTTATTTATAGTTTTAGTTTTAAAAATTATTTTATTAAAAATAATTAAAGACAGTTTTAATTAATAAAATTTAAAATAAATTAAGATTTTTATAAAAATTCTATTATTATGAATTATTTTTTTATTTATAATTTAAAGTCCTAAAAATTTAAAAATAATGAGGTTTAGTTATTTAAAATAGAATTTTATTTAATTTTATAATTATTGAGTTATTTTCTATATTTAAAGTATAAAGTTAGTAATTGTCAAATAATAAGAATTTTATATGATTTAATTTAAATACTTTATATTTTTATAATTCAATACTTTAAATTTTAGGAATAATAGAAATTAATTATATAATCTTATATTTTCAGTTAGAGTATTTGATTGAAAACTAATTAGTATTTTGATACAATAAATAATATTTAAAGTAATTTTAAGGATTTAATTAGATTTCAAATTAAACCCAGAATTTTCAAATTGAAACTCTAACCCTAATTAACACAATTTTTTTACCTACCCAAAGAAACCTTAGCCCCCATGTCGCCACGTTAGAGAGAGAAAGAAAGAAAGAAAGAAAGAAAGAAAGAAAGAAAGAAAGAAAGAAAGGAGAGGGGAGCCGCAGGATAGGGAGAAGGGGGAAGAACAGGGAGGGGGCGCGGTGGGTGTCGCTGCCACCGTCGCCACCACCGCTGTTGACAGAGAAAGAGAGAAAATCCGAGAGAGCCGATGGAAGAGGGAGGAGCTCGCGCCATCCTCACGAACCGCTGCTGCCTCGCTTCCATCGTCGTCTTCGCGGGGTCCCTGTCGCCGTCGTCGTCCTCGCTATAAAGTCCGTCGCTGCTGCTAAAGCTGTTCGCACCGTCGTTGTCGCTGAGGGGACCAGCATCGCCCTCGTCCATGGGTGAAGCAGAGGAGAGAAGCTCGCAAGGAAGGGAGGGCCGAAACCAGTCCATTTGCCACGCCTAGTAGCCGTTCGTGTCACTAGCTCTATCTTCGTCTGAACCGCCACTAGATCCACCGCTGCCAAAGCTTCTGGCCGAGCCTTTGCTGCCACTGAAACCCACTGTCGGTAAGGGTTTTGAGTTTGGTTTACGTTCTTTTGAGTTTTTGGGAGCTTTATCGTCACTACATGTTTGTTACAATCGCCATCGCCAGAGTTCTTGTCACCGCTATCGCTTGGGATGGCTGCTGGGGTTGCCGCTAAACCAGTTTAGCGTTCGCCGCTAAATTGCTTGGAATTTTCTCTGATTTTGTTAAATTGGGGATTTCTGATTGGTTTGATTTGAAATGATTTTGATAGTTTGAAATTCTGAATTTTGTTTTATTGAAAACTGATTTGGTTTTGAACCGTTGAAAAGGGTTGATGATTGGTTTGGTTGGGACCCAAAAAGAGTGGCAAAGTCCAAGTTTAAGGGGAGGTGCTGCTAAAATTTCTATAAAATTCGAGACTTTGTTTGAAACGTTATTTTAAAAATAATGAATTATGCCTTGAATTGAATTATTATAAATGAATTATGTTTGAACTTATTTAATAGGAAAGTTATTATATTTTTAACGCAATTTATTTAAGATGAAAATACTTATGTTTTGAAAATTGATTAAATCAGAAAAATTGGAGGAGTTTAAGTGGATTTAAGGGAAACATGAATTTCGATTGACTAATTTCACTTTATGACATTTTAGGAAAAGTTTGAAGTATTCTTTGAAATTTTGATTTAGCAAAACTAAAACAATTCCCGAGTCTTTGGAAAACACTTCAGATTTAAGAATGAAATTAAGAATTGGTTTTGGTTCAAATTATTTGGTTTTGGTTTAAGTAAGTTGATTTTGAAATTAGTTCAGAATATTTGGATACATGACTTGGTTTTGTTTAAATTCTATTTACTTATTTTTATTTATTCAAATAAAAAAGCTAAGGTTTTAGAGATTTTCAATGCATTTAAGGAAATGAGTTAGTTTATTCTCCCCTAAAGTCTTGAGACTCTGCTGAGAAATTTAAGACTAAATCCTGATTTAGAATGAATGATTTTGAGTCTTTCAGAAGAGATTTTGAACTTGGCATGGTTTTGAAGTCGTTTGGGAGTTTTGGAAAGATGTTACAAAAAGTGGCTCTGTTTTGAAAGAAAATTGATTTGAGAAAAAGTAGTTCTTGAATACGTTTGTTATTTGAAAGTGAATGGGCCAATGATGAGTTTGATTATATTTTGAGACTGTTTTGGTAACCTATGATTGAATGATGAATATATGTTGAGATTGGGGACGAGATGAGAATATGACCAGTGACAATTGAACTGTTTTTAAAATAATTTTCTGTTTTTGACTGGTACATATGTATTCTATAAAGTATCCGAGCACTATATCTTACGAAAAGTGAGCCGAGCACTATATCTCTGGGAGTAAGCGTAATACGGTGATTAATCACGTACGCTGAACAATCTTTCGGTTATATGAGTTAGCCGAGCACTATATCTCTGGGAATGTGGTCGGGCACCATAACCCTGGGGAGGGTACCACTTTTTATAAAGGTAACCAAAAGTGACATCCCCATGGAAATGTGTCAGGTTGGTAGTTAAACCGACAATGTGATATCACAGTCAGTAGGACATACATTCATCATTTGCATTTATGTGATATTATTTGGGTGTGCATATTGGAATTAGTTTGTCTATGTGAATACTTATGTTAACTGCTAACTGTTATACTTGTTGTAATTGCTCTTGATTGTGCTTGAACTATATTAATTGTGATTGTGTATGATTGGTTGGTTTGTGATGAATTGGTTGATGATTGAGTTGTTTTGGTCGGGGGCTGTGTTTATTTTTGGATGGGCCTGAGGCTGTGATTGGTATGTTTGAGGTCTAGTCCTATATGAAAAATCAAACTGGTTCAGCATAGAATTAAAGAACTTATGCTTGGAATAGGTTGGTCATTCATACTGTCTAGGAAAACTTTTAAGATTTTTTCAAGAAAGGAAAAAGGTTTTGGACTTTGAGGAATTAACTAAGTTCTCTTTTAAAAAGGATTTTTGGATTTTTTAATGTGAACCTTTGGTTGTTGAAAAGGCACATAAGACGAGAAATGATCAATGTAGTTCAAAAGTCTTATTTGTATCTTATTATAGCAATTTCTGTAACCCTATAGTAAGAACCAGCGAGGACGATGTTCTCACTCCCCTACAGGTTTTTCCTTTTCAGGATTTGGGTGGCTAAGTTTTAGAAGAGTTTATTTCATTTTCAGTTTATTCGATATTTTTGTATTATCTTAGTTATTATTATTTTCCCTTGCCTTTATCTTTACCAATTTTGTAAGAGGGATAGGAATTTGTGATATGTATGTTTATAAGTTATCGTGATGTATATATATAATTTTAAAGTATTGTATTTGGACTGTATGATATATATATATATATATATATATATATATATATATATATATATATATATATATATATATATATATATATATATATTCAATGAAAAGTGTTTTTGAAAGGTTACGCAGTTTTAAGTTTTAAACAGGCTCCTATTTTAGTATTAAATATGTTTAGGGTCGTCGTAATATCCAAGCTATCAGAGTAGCACAGCCGAAAGCATGAAATTCTAATAGTGAGGATGTTACATTTGTGGTATCAGAGCAGTCTTTCCTGTAGAGCCTGAGGAATGGACTGACTATGCTTTAATTGCATACTCTGAGCGTCTATCATATAGTATTCTTGTTTGAATAATGAGAATTAGAGCTTTATGCACATGACGGTCTATTGATTAATGTTGTTAGCCTTGCATTGCATACTTCCTGGTATTAAGTTTGGCCGGCTTAAAACTAGTGGATTATGTATATGGAAGTACTAATGGGTAGTCATAAACGATATACAAGTTATAGATAACGCGAGTCGTGGGTTTTGGGAATTGTTAGAAACTATTTTTCGAGGTTACTCAGTTATGTGTCTTGAATTCTGTTGGAGTCATGTGACTTGTTCTTTTCTAGCCTATCATGAAGTTCTTGTTGCCTTTTCTTTTAGATAGTAGTTTGATTTTTCTAACTCTATTCCTCTGTTCATATGCATTTTTGTTTGATCCTAATTGCATATGCCTGTTTGAAATTCTTTGTGTGTCTATCTTTCTCTGTTTAAACTCTTCTTCTTGATTCAGGTATTCTTTGACATAACTTTGAACTTATTTTGATGCAGTATATTTTTAAGTTCTTATTCCGAGTCCATTTTTTTAAAGAAATTGTGATTGTTTTTCCCTTATTTGATTGTATTTAAAACCATTTTTCAAATTTTTATAAAATCGCTTTTGAGTCGATATACACTTCTCTATATAAAACTTTGAAAATTCCTTATACAGTTTTAAAAAAAACTATTTATTTCTAATACATCGCCTGTTCTTTTACTGCTTTACAGGGATATACTTACTTTAAATACAACTTTATTTTCTAACAACTTTACTACAGTTTCTATGCATATCTTTACTTGATTATGTACTTAGGTATTTCTAAAAAAATTTTGAAAGAAAGGATTTTCGCCTTTATTCCAGTTGAACTTCGTTTGACAAACTTCACCTAAATTATTTTAATTTGGATTTGGTTTAGCATAACACATTACTTATGCAATTATTGTTCTTTTGAAAATATTGGACTCATATCTTTTTTTTTAAGAACGGACCAATTCCTTCTTAAACTTTTCATTTCTATGGATGTTATACTTAATTTTGTTTTTAATTATTCTTTTACATCTTGTGATCATTATCATTAATCTTAGTTTACCTTCTCTTGTGAATCTCATTCTTATCTGAGTTAGCTTGATTTTGTTCCAATTTAATGCATCGTTTATCCTCTTATTGTTTTTACTAGAGTTCTTTAGTCGAAGAGTCCTCCTTGCGAGTTTGCTATTGATGAGTTGAATTCCTTTTTAGCGTATCTTAATCTTCTTGAATGATTCTTGTGAGGTGGTGATTTCAAGTATACTCTTGGAGTTTTGTTTTGAACCTTTTTGAAGAAGTTTTGAATTCGGATGAGCGGATAATTTATACCCTTTTTGGCATTATTTTTACATAGTTTTTAGTATGTTTTAGTCACTTTTTATTATATTTTTATTAGTTTTTATTCAAAAATCACATTTCTAGACTTTACTATGAGTTTGTGTATTTTTCTGTGATTTCAGGTATTTTCTGGCTGAAATTGAGGGACCTGAGCAAAAATCTGATTCAAAGGCTGAAAAAGGACTGCAAATGCTGTTGGATTATGACCCTCCTGCACTCGAAGTAGATTTTCTGAAGCTACAGATATTTAATTGGTGTGCTCTTAATTGCGTTGGAAAGTAGACATCTTGGGCTTTCCAGAAATATATAATAGTCTATGCTTTGCTCGAGATTTGATGGCCCAAAGTGGTGACCAAAGCCAGCATAAAACTTCCTGGCGTAAAACGCCCAAACTGGCACCAGAATTGGAGTTAAACGCCCAAACTGGCACCCAAGCTGGCGTTTAACTCCAAAAACAGCCTATGCACATTAAAGCTTCAATGCTCAGCGCAAGCACACACCAAGTGGGCCCCGAAAGTGGATTTCTGCACTATCTGCACTCAGTTACTCATTTTCTGTAACCCTAGGTTACTAGTTTAGTATAAAAACTACTTTTAGAGATTTATGTTAGGTCTTTTGACCATCTTTTGATCATATGTAACTTTTTACATCTTGGAACCTCCTTTGGAGGCTGGCCTCATGGCCATGCCTAGACTATTTTCACTTATGTATTTTCTACGGTGGAGTTTCTACACCCCATAGATTAAGGTGTGGAGCTCTGCTGTTCTTCATGAATTAATGCAAGTACTATTGTTTTTCTTTCAATTCATGCCTACTTCTTCTCCAAGATATACTCTCGTACTTAATTCAGTTAAGTCAAAATGAAGGGGTGACCTGTGACAATCACCCACTATCTTCGTTACTCGCTTAGCCAAGATCCGCGTGCCTGACAACCACAAGCGGTCTACATGATGTTCAACGTAGTCATTAGACGACAGCCGAAGTATATTCTCTTGGGTATCTAATACACGGACTGAGTCCGTGAGATTAGTATCTTCGTGATATAGGTTAGAACCAATTGGTAGCATTCCTAGGATTTGGAAAGTCTAAACCTTGTCTGTGGTATTCCGAGTAGGATCTGGGAAGGGATGACTGTGACGAGCTTCAAACCTGCGAATGTTGGGCGCAGTGACAGTGTGCAAAAGGACAAGGGTCCTATTCCGACGCTAGCGGAAACCGACAGATGATTAGCTGTGCGGTAGCTGTACATGATATTTTTCATCCGAGATGAGAAATCCGACAGTTGATTAGCCGTGCAGAGATCTTACCTGGTATTTTTCATCCGAGAGGATCATACAGCTTTCCATGGAAGGGAGCACGCATGGTTGGAAGAAGGCAATAGGAAAGCAGAGGTTCAGAAGCAACAAAGCATCTCCAAACGCTTATCTGAAATTCTCACCAATGAATTACATAAGTAACTTTATTTTATTTTATGTTTTATTTATCTTTTATTTATCAGAATATCATAACCATTTGAATCCACCTGACTGAGATTTACAAGATGACCATAGCTTGCTTCAAGCCGACAGTCTCCATGGGATCGACCCTTACTCACGTAAGGTATTACTTGGATGATCCAGTGCACTTGCTGGTTAGTTGTGCGGGGTTGTGAAAAGTGTGAATCAAAACTCCGTGCACCAAGTTTTTAAAATTTATTTTAAAAATGTGTTCTTCAGAGTTTTTAAGAATGAATTCTAGAGATTCATGGAATATGTTGGAACCTGGCTGGCTGTTAAGGCATGTCTGATCTTTTGGACCGAGGTTTCTACTTTCCATTGTAGAAAGGACATGTCTATATTTGTATGCTGAAGCTTGGCTGGCCATTGGCCATGTCTAATCTTTTGGACCAAACCTTTAGACTAACATTACCGGAATCCTGGAATTCTTATTAAAAATTTTGAATATCTTTATTTTCTTTTTCCAACATAATTTTCAAAAAATACAAAAAAAAATCAATAAAACCATAAAAACCAAAAATTTTGTGTTTATTTTTTGAGTCTAGTGTCAGATTTTAAGCTTTATGTCAACTGCATCTTTTTTGTTTTTCTTTAAATTTTTGAAAATTCATGCATGTGTTCTTCATGATCTTCAAGTTGTTCTTGAGGATTTTCTTTGTTTGATCTTTATATTTTCGTATTTTGTGTCTTTTCTTGTTTTTTCATATGTATTTTTGAATTCTTAGTGTCTAAAGTTTAAAAATTTTTAAGTTTGGTGTCTTGCATGTTTTTCTTTTCTCAAAATTTTCAAAAACATGTTCTTGATGTTCATCATGATCTTCAAAGTGTTCTTGGTGTTCATCTTGACATTCAAAGTGTTATTGCATATTTCTCTTGTTTTGATTCATAATTTTTATGTCATGTGTCATTTAGATGTTTTTCTCTCTCCTCATTAAAAATTCAAAAATAAAAAAAATATCTTTCCTTTATTCTTCTCATAAATTTCGAAATTTTGGGTTGATTTAGTCAAAAAGTTTTAAAATTTAGTTATTTCTTATTAGTCAAGTCAAAATTTCAATTTAAAAATTCTATCTTTTCAAATCTTTTTCATTTCCCTTCTTAATATTTTCGAAAACTTTAAAATTGATTTTCAAAATCTTTTTCTTATTTTTATTTCATATTTTCGAATTTATTGCTAACATTTAATGTTTTGATTCAAAAATTTCAAGTTGTTACTTGTCTAGTAAGAAAGGTTCAATCTTTAAATTCTAAGAATCATATCTTTTAGTTTCTTGTTAGTCAAGTCATCAAGTTTAAATTCAAAAATAAAATCTTTTTAATTTCCTTTTCAAATCTTTTTCAAAATAAATTTCAATCATATCTTTTCAAAATTTAATTTCAAATCTTTTTCTAACTTCTTATCTTTTCAAAATTGATTTTTAAATCTTTTTCAATTAACCACTTGATTTTTTTGTTTGATTGTTTATTATTTCTTATCTTTTTCAAAACTACCTAACTATTTCTCTCTCTAATTTTCGAAAATAATTAACATCTTTTTCAAAAATCTTTTTTATTAACTAATTGTTTTAAATTCTAATTTATTTTATTTCTTTTAATAATTTCGAATTCTAACTATTAATTAAAATAAAAACAAAAATATTTTTCTTTTCTTATAATTAAAATTCGAATTTCTTCTCCCTCTTATCTCTTTCTATTTATTTTATTTATTTACTAACACTTCTCTTCTTAAAATTCGAACCCTCTCCATCTCTCTGTGTTCGAATTCTTCTTATTCCTCTCTCTCCTCTCTAACCTCATTCTTCTATTCTTCTACTCACATAAAGAAATCTCTATACTGTGACATAGAGGATTCCTCTTCTTTTCTGTTATCTTCTTTTTCATATGAGCAGGAACAAGGATAAAGACATTCTTGTTGAAGCTGATCCTGAACCTGAAAGGACCCTGAAGAGGGAGCTAAGCGAAGCTAAAGCACAACTCTCTGGAGAAGACCTTGCAGAAATTTTTAAAAAAGAAGAAGACATGGCAGCCGAAAACAACAACAATGGTGGAGATGCAAGGAAGATGCTTGGTGACTTTACTGCACCATCTTCTGACTTCTATGGAAGAAGCATCTTAATTCCTGCAATTGGAGCAAACAATTTTGAGCTTAATCCTCAATTAGTTTCTCTAATGGCATATAATTGCAAGTTTCATGGACTTCCATCAGAAGATCCTCATCAGTTCTTAGCTGAATTCTTGCAAATCTGTGATACTGTTAAGACCAATAATTCTGAGGTCTACAAACTTATGCTTTTCCCATTTGCTGTAAGAGACAGAGCTAGGATATGGTTAGACTCACAACCTAAAGAAAGCCTGAACTCTTGGGAAAAGCTGGTCAATGCTTTCTTAGCCAAGTTCTTTCCACCTCAAAAGTTGAGCAAGCTTAGAGTGGAAGTCTAAACCTTCAGACAGAAGGAAGGTGAATCCCTCTATGAAGCTTGGGAAAGATACAAGCAATTGATCAGAAGGTGTCCTTCTGACATGCTTTCAGAATGGAGCATCTTATGTATATTCTATGATGGTCTGTCTGAATTGTCTAAGATGTCATTGGACCACTCTGCTGGTGGATCTCTTCATCTGAAGAAGACGCCTAAAGAAGCCCAGGAACTCATTGAAATGGTTGCAAATAACCAATTCATGTACACTTCTAAAAGAAATCTTGTGAATAATGGGATGACTTAGAAGAAAGGAGTTCTTGAGATTGACACTCTGAATACCATATTGGCTCAGAATAAAATATTGACTCAGCAAGTCAATATGATTTCTCAGAGTCTGACTGGAATGCAAGCTGCATCCGACAGTACTAAAGAAGACTCCTCTGAAGAAGAAGCTTATGACCTTGAGAATCCTGGAATGGAAGAAGTAAATTACATGGGAGAATCCTATGGAAACACTTACAATTCTTCATGGAGGAATCATCCTAATCTCTCATGGAAGGATCAACAGAAGCCTCAACAAGGCTTCAATAATAATAATGGTGGGAGAAATAGGTTTGGCAATAGCAAACTTTTTCCATCATCTTCTTAGCAATAGACAGAGAATTCTAAGCAGAGCCTCTCTGACTTAGCAACCATAATCTCTGATCTAAGACCACTCACAGTTTCATGACTGAAACAAGGTCCTCCATTAGAAATTTGGAGGCACAAGTGGGTCAGCTGAGTAAAAGAGTTACTGAACTCCCCCCAAGTTCTCTCCCAAGCAATACAGAAGAGAATCCAAAAAGAGAGTGCAAGGCCACCAATACGTCCAACATGGCCGAACCTGTAGAGGAGGAAAAGGTAGTGATTTCCAGTGAGGAATACCTCAATGGACGTCCACTGGCCACTAAGGAGTTCCCTAATGAGGAACCAAAGGAATATGAGTCTCATACAGAGACCATGGAGATTCCACTGAACTTACTGTTGCTATTCATGAGCTCTGATGAGTATTCTTACTCTGAAGAGGATGAAGATATTATTGAAGAGCAAGTTGCTCAATATCTAGGAGAAATCATGAAGCTGAATGCCAAGTTATTTGGTAATAAGACTTGGGAGGATGAACCTCCATTGCTCATCAATGAACTGAATGCTTTGGGGCAACTGAAATTACCTCAGAAGAAACCGGATCCCGAAAAGTTTTTAATACCTTGTACCATAGGCACCATGACCTTTGAGAAGGCTCTGTGTGACCTGGGGTCAGAAATAAACCTCATGCCACTCTCTGTAATGGAGAAACTAGGAATCTTTGAGGTACAAGCTGCTAGATTCTCACTAGAATTGGCACACAAATCAAGAAAACAGGCTTATGGACTTGTAGAGGATGTCTTAGTGAAGGTTGAAGGCCTTTACATCCCTGATGATTTCATAATCCTAGACACTGGGAATGATGAGGATGAATCTATCATCCTTGGAGGACCCTTCCTAGCCACAGCAAAAGCTGTGACTGATGTGGACAGAGGAGAGTTAGTCCTTCAATTGAATGAGGACTACCTTGTGTTTAAGGCTCAAGGATCTTCTTCTGTAACCATGGAGAGGAAGCATGGAAAGCTTCTTTCAATACAGAGTCAAACAGAGCCCCCACACTCAACTTCTAAGTTTGGTGTTGGGAGGCCACCATTAAGCTCTGAGTCTCTGTGAAGCTCTCTAAGAGCTCACTATCAAGCTATTGACATTAAAGAAGCACTTATTGGGAGGCAACTCAATGTTAATTAATTATATTTATATATTTGCTTTCCATTGTTATTTTATATTTTCTTTAGGTTGATGATCATGTGAAGTCATAAAAATAACTACAGAATCAAATCGGAATCAAAAACAGCATTGGTGCACGAATCGTAATTCACACTTTTCATAACTCGTACCACTAACCAGCAAGTGCACTGGGTCGTCCAAGTAATACCTTACGTGAGTAACGGTCGATCCCACGGAGATTGTCGGCTTGAAGCAAGCTATGGTTATTCTGTATTTCTTAGTCAGGAAATCAATTATAATTATTAGTTTGGATTGCGAAAAAAACAAAAGAGCATGAATTAAATACTTGTTATGCAGTAATGGAGAATATATTGGAGTTTTGGAGATGCTTTTTCCTCTGAATCTCTGCTTTCCCCCTGTCTTCTTCTTCACGCACGCAAGGTTCCTCCTATGGCAAGCTGTGTGTTGGTGGATCACCGTTGTCAATGGCTACCATCCATCCTCTCAGTGAAAATGGTCCAGGTGCGCTATCACCGCACGGCTAATCATCTGTCGGTTCTCACTCATGCTGGAATAGGATCCATTGATCCTTTTTGCGTCTGTCACTACGCCCAACCCTTGTGAGTTTGAAGCTCGTCACAGTCATTCAATCCCTGAATCCTACTCGGAATACCACAGACAAGGTTTAGACTTTCCGGATTCTCAAGAATGCTGCCAATGGATTCTAGCTTATACCACGACGATTCTAATTAAGGAATCCAAGAGATACTCATTCAATCGAAGGTAGAACGGAGGTGGTTGTCAGTCACGCGTTCATAGGTTGAGAATGATGATAAATGTCATGGATCATCACATCCATCATATTGAAGTGCGAATGAACATCTTAGATAGAAACAAGCGTGTTTGAATACAAAACAGAAATAATTGCATTAATTCATCGAGACACAGCAGAGCTCCTCACCCCCCAAAAATGGAGTTTAGAGACTCATGCCGTCAAAGAGTACAAAGTTTAGATCTAAAAATATCATGAGGTACAAAATAAATATCTAAAAGTTGTTTAAATAATAAACTAGTAACCTTGGTTTACAAAAAATGAGTAAACTAAGATAGATAGTGCAGAAATCCACTTCTGGGGCCCACTTGGTGTGTGCTAGGGCTGAGACTTGAGCTTTACACGTGCCTAGGCTGTTTCTAGAGTTAAACGCCAGGTTGTAATCTGTTTCTGGTGTTTAACTCCAACTTGTAACCTGTTTCTGGCGTTTAACGCCAGAATGCAACATGGAACTGGCGTTGAACACCAGTTTACGTCATCTATCCTCGAACAAAGTATAGATTATTATATATTGATGGAAAGCCCTGGATGTCTACTTTCCAACCCAATTGAGATCGCACCAATTGGACTCTTGTAGCTCCAAAAAATCCATTTCGAGTGCAAGGAGGTCAGAATCCAACAGCATCAGCAGTCCTTTTTCAGCCTGAATCAGATTTTTGCTCAGCTCCCTCAATTTCAGCCAGAAAATACCTGAAATTACAGAAAAACACATAAACTCATAGTAAAGTCTAGAAATATGAATTTTTCCTAGAAACTAATAAAAATATACTAAAAACTAACTAAAACATACTAGAAACTACATGAAATTAGCCCCAAAAAGCGTATAAAATATCCGCTCATCACAACACCAAACTTAAACTGTTGCTTGTCCCCAAGCAACTAGACAAATAAAATAGGATAAAAAGAAATCAAGAAGCAATAATATCTCAGAGTTTTAAGTGAAGCTCAGATTCTAATTAGATGAGCGGGACTAGTAGCTTTTTGCTTCCGAACAGTTTTGGCATCTCACTTTATCCCTTGAAATTCAGAATGACTGGCATCCATAGGAACTCAGAATTCAGATAGTATTATTGATTCTCCTAGTTTAGTATGTTGATTCTTGAACACAGCTACTTTATGAGTCTTGGCCGTGGCCCTAAGCACTTTGTTTTCCAGTATTACCACCAGATACATCAATGCCACAGACACATAACTGGGTGAACCTTTTCAGATTGTGACTTAGATTTGCTAGAGTCCCCAATTAGAGGTGTCCAGAGTTCTTAAGCACACTCTTTTGCTTTGGATCACGACTTTAACTACTCAGTCTCAAGCTTTTCACTTGGACCTGCATGCCACAAGCACATGGTTAGGGACAGCTTGGTTCAGCCGCTTAGGCTAGGATTTTATTCCTTTAGGCCCTCCTATCCACTGATGCCCAAAGCTTTGGATCCCTTTTTATTACCCTTGCCTTTTGGTTTTAAGGGCTATTGGCTTTTTTTCTGCTTGCTTCTCTTTTTTTTTCGCAAGCTTTTGTATTCACTGCTTTTTCTTGCTTCAAGAATCAATTTTATGATTTTTTAGATTATCAATAACATTTCTCTTGTTCATCATTCTTTTAGGAGCCAACAATTTTAACATTCATAAAATTCAATATCAAAAACATGCACTGTTCAGGCATTCATTCAGAAGGCAAAAGGCATTGCCACCACATATAAATAATTAGAATTTTCCTTATTAAAAACTCGAAAAAAAATTATTGCCTCCTTATTCTAAAAATCTGCTATTTTATTCATGTTTGATGATGATGAGAAAAATAAATTATAGCTTAATTAGAGATAAAATCAAAATAGATATACTAATTACTACTACTCATATATGACTTCTAAGGTAAATTTCTAATAAGAATAATTATCACAGAGTTAAGGTTAAGATTAGAACTCAACAACCTTGAATTTGGGAGGTGGATGCCTCTTTAGTCTGTGGAGTGCTTGGCCCTTCAAGAGATAGCTTCTGGCGCTTCAGTTCCTTCAGTTCACGCCCTTGCTCTTCTTGTTCTCTAAGCAGTTTGCAGATCATGCTATTTTGATTTTGTTGTTCTTCCTTCAGTTGATCTACAACTTCTTGCAACTTGGTGACAGATGCTTCTAGGCACTCCCAGTATTCAATTTGAGGGATTTCCGGGAGGAACTCCTGTGCTCTCCTCTTGATGGGGTCGTCCTGCACTTGTTGTCCTTCCATAGACTTTTTGGTGATTGGTTGCTCAACTGGGATATACTCATCTAGTCCCATTTTTACCCCAGCATCTTTACATAACAGAGACACCAAGCTTGGATAAGCCAATCTGGCATCTTTGGAGTTCTTGTTTGCAATTTTATAAAGCTCACTAGAAATTAGCTGATGAACTTCCACTTCTTTTTCCAGCATAATGCAATGAATCATCACTGCTCTTCTGATGGTGACCTCAGAGTGGTTGCTAGTGGGCAGTATAGAGCGCCCAATGAAGTCCAGCCAGCCTCTGGCGACTGGTTTGAGATTCCTCTTTTGAGTTGGTTTGGGGCACCCTTTGTGTTGGTTGTCCATTTGGCTCCAGGGAGGCATATGTCCTCTAGGATTTTGTCCAAGCTCAGGTTTGGTCTCATCATTCTCCTATTAAAGGAGTCTGGGTCATCTTTCAGTTGAGGCAACTTGAAGATCTCCCTTATTTTGTCAGGGTGGGTGTGAACAATCTTCCCTCTGACCAGAGTTCTATAGTCATAGAATGCGGTTCCCACTATTTTCTGCCTGTCTGTCTGCCACAGATTTGCGTAGAATTCCTGAACCATGTTTCTTCCCACCTTTGTTTCAGGATTAGCTAGGACTTCCCAGCTTCTGTTTCGAATTTGCTCTTGGATCTCCGGATATTCGTCTTCTTTCAGATCGAATTTAACTTCCGGGATCACTGACCTTAGACCCATTATTTTGTAGTAATGGTCTGAACGTTCTTTGGTTAAGAACTTCCTTGATTCCAAAGTGGTTTTGGAATATTCTCTTTCTTGCCTCTTAAGTTGGTTTGTTTTCCCTTAGGAGCCATGATCTTAGTGGGTATTGGCTTAGTGATCACGGATAGACACACCAAACTTAGAGGTTTGCTTGTCCTCAAGCAAAAGAAAGTAAAGAGAAGGGATATTAGGAGAGCCAAGATCGAATTGTGAAGGTGGTAGGGGGGAGGCCGAACTAGGATTTAAAGGGAAGGGGGTGGGTTTTCGAAAATTTTGAAGAAGATATGATAAAAGATATGATTTGTAAAAGATGAGTATGATAGGAACATGATGCACTTTAAAATTTAAAAGATATGAATAATGTGAAAGATATTTTAAACAGATAGCTATGTTTTGAAAAAGATATTGATGAGTTGAAAAAATTTGAGAAGGAAAAGAGATAGGTTTGTTTTGAAAAAGATTTGAAAAGAAGTTGAAGGGGATTTAAAAAAAAGGTTTATGTTTAGAGTTAAGATACATTTGATATTTTTGAAAAAGGATTTGAAAAAATTAGGATTTGTAATATGTTTATGCAAGAAATCATGCATTGAAACAGGAAAAATGGAAAAAATTTGAAGTGAAAATGAAATTACCTACTCCCCACAATCCTGGCGTCAAATGCCCAACTGTTACATGTTTTGGGCGTTTAACGCCCAGTTGGTGCTTGGTCTGGGCGTTTAACGTCCAGCTGTTGCTTCTAGCTGGCGTTAAACGCCAGAAACTCCTTTGTCACTGGGCGTTTTTCTAAACGCCCAGGATGCTGTAAATCTGGCGTTAAACGCCCAGAAGCTGCTTCTTTCTGGTGTTTAACGCCCAGATGGCTATCTCTACTGGCGTTAAACACCCAATAGATGCTCCTTTTGGGCATTGAACGCCCAAAACAGCTCTTACTGGCTTTTTTTTTCGCACTAGTGAGCTTCTTTTTGCTGTTTTGTATTCTGAATCCTTCTGCAACCCTGTGAAATTATGCAATTGATTCTTTACCTTGAAGATTATTTATATTAAACTTGTATAATAATAATAAAAAAAATAAATAAGAAAAAGTTTTGCTAATGACTTGGTTGCCTCCCAGCAAGCGCCTCTTTATTGTCTTTAGCTGGACCTTGCTGAGCTTTTAATCTAGCCTCAGCCTTGAGCACTCTTGCTCAACATTGCCTTCAAGATAATGCTTGATTCTCTGTCCATTAACAATGAACTTCTTATTAGAATCGAAGTCTTGAAGCTCCACATAGCCATATGGTGACACACTTGTAATCACATATGGTCCCTCCACCGGGATTTCAGTTTCCCAGGGAATAGCCTGAGTCTAGAGTTAAACAGCAGAACCTTCTATCCTGGTTCAAAGACTCTAGATGATAGCTTTCTGTCATTGGTGCGCAGAAATTGTGATTACACTTTAATTATGTAAAATTCATTGCTCTTTCTTTCCCTGGTAATGGCGCCAAAAACATGATGCCAATACCATGGTTCACAACTTCGCACAACTAACCAGCAAGTGCACTGGGTCGTCCAAGTAATACCTTATGTGAGTAAGGGTCGAATCCCACGGAGATTGTTGGTATGAAGCAAGCTATGGTCACCTTGTAAATCTCAGTCAGGTGGATATAAAATAGTAATGGGGTTTTCGAAAATAATTAATAAAATAGGGATAAAAATACTTATGTAAATCATTGGTGAGAATTTCAGATAAGCGAATAGAGATGCTTTCGTTCCTCTGAACCTTTGCTTTCCTGCTATCTTCATCCAATCAGTCTTACTCCTTTCCATGGCTGGCTTTATGTAATGCATCACCATTGTCAATGGCTACTTTCGATCTTCTCTCGGGAAAATGATCCAAATGCCCTGTCACGGCACGGCTAATCGTCTTGAGGCATCACCCTTGTCAATGGTTACATCCTATCCTCTCAGTGAAAGTGGTCAACGCACCCTGTCACGGCACGGCTATTCATATGTCGGTTCTCGATCATGCTGGAATAGGATTTACTATCCTTTTGCGTCTGTCACTACGCCCAGCAATCGCGAGTTTGAAGCTCGTCACAGTCATTCAATCATTGAATCCTACTCGGAATACCACAGACAAGGTTTAGACTTTCCGGATTCTCATGAATGCCGCCATCAATCTAGCTTATACCACGAAGATCCCAATATCTCGAACTCGGTCCCCTGTATTAGTAATCTAAGAGATACTCATTCAATCGAAGGTAGAACGCGAGTGGTTGTCAGGCACGCGTTCATAGGGAATGATGATGATTGTCACATTCATCACATTCAGGTTGAAGTGCGAATGAATATCTTAGAAGTGGAATAAGTTGAATTGAATAGAAAACAGTAGTACTTTGCATTAATCTTTAAGGAACAGCAGAGCTCCACACCTTAATCTATGGAGTGTAGAAACTCTACCGTTGAAAATACATAAGTGAAAGGTCCAGGCATGGCCGAGAGGGCAGCCCCCAAAACGTGATCACAGGATCAAAATACAATCCAGGATGTCTAATACAATAGTAAAAGGTCCTATTTATAATAAACTAGCTACTAGGGTTTACAGAAGTAAGTAATTGATGCATAAATCCACTTTCGGGGCCCACTTGGTGTGTGCTTGGGCTGAGCTTTAACTTTCTACGTGCAGAGGCCATTTGTGGAGTTGAACGCCAGGTTTTGATCCATTTCTGGCGTTCAACTCTGGTTCTTGATCCATTTCTGGCGCTGAACTCCAGAATTGGGCAGAGAGCTGGCGTTGAACGCCAGTTGACGTCGTCTATCCTCGAGCAAAGTATGGACTATTATATATTTTTGGAAAGCCCTGGAGGTCTACTTTCCAACGCAATTGGAAGCACGCCATTTCGAGTTCTGTAGCTCCGGAAAATCCACTTTGAGTGCAGGGAGGTCAGAATCCAACAGCATCAGCAGTCCTTCTTCAACCTCTGAATCTGATTTTTGCTCAGGTCCCTCAATTTCAGCCAGAAAATACCTAAAATCATAGAAAAACACACAAACTCATAGTAAAGTCCAGAAATGTGAATTTAACATAAAAACTAATGAAAACATTCCTAAAAGTAACTAGATCCTACTAAAAACATACTAAAAACAATGTCAAAACGCGTATAAATTATCCGCTCATCACAACACCAAACTTAAATTGTTGCTTGTCTCCAAGCAACTGAAAACCAAATAGGATAAAAAGAAGAGAATATACTATAAATTCCAAACTATCAATGAAACATAGCTCCAATCAAATGAGCGGGATTTATAGCTTTTTGCCTCTTGAATAGTTTTGGCATCTCACTTTATCCATTGAGGTTCAGAATGATTGGCATCTATAGGAACTCAGAGTTCAGATAGTGTTATTGATTCTCCTAGTTCAGTATGATGATTCTTGAACACAGCTATTTTATAAGTCTTGGCCGTGGCCCTAAGCACTTTGTTTTCCAGTATTACCACCGGATACATAAATGCCACAGACACATAATTGGGTAAACCTTTTCAGATTGTGACTCAGCTTTGCTAAAGTCCCCAATTAGAGGTGTCCAGGGTTCTTAAGCACACTCTTTTTTTGCTTTGGACCTTGAATTTAACCGCTCAGTCTCAAGTTTTCACTGGACACCTACACGCCACAAGCACATAGTTAGGGACAGCTTGGTTTAGCCGCTTAGACCAGGATTTTATTCCTTTTGGGCCCTCCTATCCACTGATGCTCAAAGCCTTGGGATCCTTTTTATTTGCCCTTGCCTTTTGGTTTTAAGGGTTATTGGCTTTTTGCTCTTGCCTCTTGGTTTTAAGAGCTTTGGCTTTTTCTGCTTGCTTTTTCTTTTTCTTTCTATATTTTTTTTCGCCTATTTTTTTTTTCTGCAAGCTTTGTTCTTTGCTGCTTTTTCTTGCTTTAAGAATCATTTTTATGATTTTTCAGATTATCAAATAACATGTCTCCTAGTCATCATTCTTTCAAGAGCCAACATATTTAACATTCTTAAACAACAACTTCAAAAGACATATGCACTGTTCAAGAATTCATTCAGAAAACAAGAAGCATTGTCACCACATCAATATAATTAAACTAAGTTCAAGGATAAATTCGAAACTCATGTACTTCTTGTTCTTTTGAATTAAAACATTTTTCATTTAAGAGAGGTGATGGATTCATAGGACATTCATAACTTTAAGACATAGTTACTAACTACTAATGATCATGTAATGAAGACACAAACATAGATAAGCACATAACATAGAAAACGAAAAACAGAAGAAATAAGAACAAGGAATGAATCCACCTTAGTGATGGTGGCGTTTCCTTCTTGAGGAACCAATGATGTCCTTGAGCTCTTCTATGTCTCTTCCTTGTCTTTGTTGCTCCTCCCTCATTGCTTTTTTGATCTTCTCTTATTTCATGAAGGATGATGGAGTGCTCTTGATGTTCCACCCTTAGTTGTCCCATGTTGGAACTTAATTCTCCTAGGGAGGTGTTGATTTGCTCCCAATATTTATGTGGAGGGAAGTGCATCCCCTGAGGTGTCTCAGGGATCTCTTGATTTGCAGCCACATGTTCTACCACTGAGCTATAGATCCTTTACATAATTGTTTTACCACACCGAACTTAGAATGTTGCTCACCCTCGAGCAAAAGAAGAAGGAATAGATGAAGAAGAAGAGGTGGAAAAAACTAGGATTATGAGGAAGGAAGGTGGGGATCCTATGGGGTCCACAGATCCTGAGATGATCTTGTGAGGTCCACAGATCTTGAGGTGTCAAGGCATTTACATCCCTGCACCAATTTAGGCATGCAAAATGCCCTTGCACACAACTCTGGGCGTTCAGCGCCAGGTTGGTGCTCATTTTGGGTGTTCAATGCCCATTTGTTGCCCATTTTTAGTGTTGAACGCCAGAACCATGCTTGTTCTGGGCATTCAGCGCCAGCTCTTCTCCAGGATGCAATTCTGGCGTTCAGCGCCCAGATGATACCCATTTTGGGCGTTCAGCGCCCAGATACTACCCATTTTGGGTGTTCAGCGCCAGAACCATGCTCTGTTCTGGCGTTGAACGCCAGGCAGATGCTTCCTCCAGGGTGTGATTTTTCTTCTGCTGTTTTTGATTCCGTTTTTAATTTTTGTATTTTTTTTGTGACTCCACATGATCATGAACCTATAAAGACATATAACTAAGAAAAATATAGTTAGATAAATAAAAATTGGGTTGCCTCCCAACAAGCGCTTTTTTAATGTCAATAGCTTGACAGTGGGCTCTCATGGAGCCTCACAGATGTGCAGAGCCTTGTTGAGACCTCCCAACACCAAACTTAGAGTTTGGATATGGAGGTTTTGGTTGACTCTGCTTTGAGAGAAGCTTTTTTTGCTTCCTCTCCATGGATACAGAGAGAGATCCTTGAGTTGTAAACACAAGGTTGTCCTTATTTAATTGAAGGATCAATTCTCCTCTGTCCACATCAATCACAGCTCTTGCTGTGGCCAGGAAAGGTCTTCCTAGGATGATGGATTCATCCTCTTCCTTTCCAGTATCCAGGACTATGAAATCAGCAGGGATGTAAAGGCCTTCAACCTTTAGTAACACGTCCTCTACTTGTCCATAAGCCTGTTTTCTTGAATTATCTGACATCTCTAATGAGATTTTAGCAGCTTACACCCCATAGATTCCCAATTTTTCTATTACAAAGAGGGGCATGAGGTTTATCCCTGAACCAAGGTCACACAGAGCCTTAAAGATCATGGTGCCTATGGTACAAGGTATTATGAACTTTCCAGGATCCTGTCTCTTCTGAGGCAATGTCAATTGATCCAGATCACTTAGTTCATTGGTGAACAAGGGAGGTTCATCTTCCCAAGTTTCAATACCAAATAATTTGGCATTTAGCTTCATGATTGCACCAAGGAACTTGGCAGCTTGCTCTTCAGTAACATCCTCATTCTCTTCAGAAGAGGAATACTCATCAGAGCTCATGAATGGCATAAGGAGGTTCAATGGAATCTCTATGGTCTCTAGATGAGCCTCAGAGTACTTTGGTTCCTCAGAGGGAAGCTCCTTATTGATCACTGGACGTCCCAGGAGGTTTTCCTTCTTGGGATTCACGTCCTCTCCTTCCCTTACAGGTTCGGCCATGGTGCTTATATCAATGGCCTTGCACTCTCCTTTTGGATTCTCTTCTGTATTGCTTGGGAGAGTACTAGGAGGGATTTCAGTGATCCTTTTACTCAGCTGGCCCACTTGTGCTTCTAAATTTCTAATGGAAGACCTTCTTTTATTCATGAAACTTACAGTGGCCTTGGATAGATCAGAGACTAAGTTTGCTAAATTAGAGGTGTTTTGTTCAGAGTTCTCTATCTGTTGCTGAGCGGATGATGGAAAAGGTTTACTATTGTTAAACCTATTTCTTCCACCATTATTAAAGCCTTGTTGAGGCCTTTGATCCTTCTATGAGAGATTTGGATGATTTCTCCATGATGGATTATAAGTGTTTCCATATGGTTCACCCATGTATTTTAACTCTACTATTGCAGGGTTCTCAGGATCATAAGCTTCTTCCTTAGAAGATGCCTCTTGAGTACTGTTGGATGCAGCTTACATTCCATTCAGACTCTGAGAAATCATATTGACTTGCTGAGTCAATATTTTATTCTGAGCCAATATGGCATTCAGAGTATCAACTTCAAGAACTCCCTTCTTCATAGGCGTCCCATTACTCACAGGATTCCTCTCAGAAGTGTACATGAACTGGTTATTAGCAACCATGTCAATGAGTTCTTGAGCTTCTGCAGGCGTTTTCTTTAGGTGAATGGATCCACCTGCAGAAGTATCCAATGACATCTTTGATAGCTCAGATAAACCATCATAGAATATATCCAGGATGGTCCATTCTGAAAGCATCACTACAAAAAAAAAGGCCTATGGTCACGGTAAAAAACCGTGACCATAGCTAGTAAAAAGGGTGACCATAGATCTATGGTCACAGTTTTAGACCTATGGTCACGGTTTTTTACCGTGGCCTATTCTCTCGTGGCCATAGGTCTATGGTCACGGTTTTTTTATCTATGGTCACGGTTTCTATGGTCACGGTTTCAATTTTCAAAATCTAATACTTTAGGCCACATTTTTTCACCGTGACCATAGGTTAATCTATGGTCACGCGTAAAAACCGTGACCATAGCCTTATCTATGGTCACAGTTTTGACCGTGACCATAGCTTCTATAGTCACCCCTCCTTAAAACCGTAACCATAGCCTTATCTATGGTCACGATTTTGACCGTGACCATAGCCTCTATGGTCACCCCTCTCTAAAACCGTGACCATAGCCTTATCTATGGTCACGGTTTTGGCCGTGACCATAGCCTCTATGGTCACCCCCTCTAAAACCGTGACCATAGCCTTAGCTATGGTCACGGTTTTCACCGTGACCATTGCCCCTATGGTCACCCCTTCTTAAACCGTGACCATAGCCTTATCTATGGTCACGGTTTTTCGCCGTGACCATAGCCTCTATAGTCACCCCACTTTAAAACCGTGACCATAGCCTTATCTATGGTCACGGTTTTCACCATAGCCATAGCTTATCTATGGTCACCCCTCTTTAAAACCGTGACCATAGCCTTATCTATGGTCACGGTTTTTCGCCGTGACCATAGCTTATCTATGGTCACCCTATTTTTAAATGGTGACCATAGCCTATTTTGTTTTATGAAATCTAATTTTTTTAAAAACATAATCACATCCCAAAATGATGATAATCACAAAATAAATCTAAGAATGAGAAATTCAATAAATCTAAATCATAAAAATTTTATTAAAAAATAAATATCCATTACAACACTAATCAAAATAAGGTGCAATTTATCCATTACATGTAATATCGGATAAAGTCTCTTATTAAAAAGTAAAGAATATTCGAAGTTGTTATAAACGGTGCCGCAGAAACTAGTCAACTCCTGTTGTCTTTACCAGTACGAAAAAATTATCCTGTACACAAAACAAAGCCAAAACAAATTTCAAGAGAAGGTAAAGAACATTCGAGAGTAGGAAAACAAAATAATCAATTAACAAATACTAATCCTAAAAGAAACGAAAAGAAAAAGATAAAAGAAAAAAGCATTCCCTACATAGTTTATCTCCATCAAGATACAAGAACTTAGAACCCAATTGTATGAAAGTAATTAAATTATCCCAACAGAAAAATGAAAAAGAAAGTCTGCATGAAGACTTTAATTTAGTGACCAAATTTATTGATAATATAACCAATCTTTGTTCATCAAATTTAGTGAAGACTTTAAATTTATTGATAATATAACCAATCTTTGTTAAATTTATTGACCACATCTGGAACCACACACAGCCAAAGGGATTGTTTTAAATTTTTCAGCTATATTGTCCAAACAACAATTAATTATCACATAAATTACTATATAAAAGAAAACTTATACCAAAAAATTAGTGAAATAAGTTTAATCTTTCAGCTTTCATAAACACACCCGATGTTCCAAAATGGTCAAAGTAGAAGGAATGTTAGTAATAAAATATGTATGCAATTAACAGAAGAGGAGTTCACCTGCAAAATGCATCCAACTGTGCAAGTAGGAGTTTGTTTGACAGGTTTAATAATTCACCTACATCTTTTGATGTATTATAGAAGGTAAGCTCTGGACTAACAACCTGCAATGAGATATCTAAATCAAATAGTAAGACAAGCGAATTAAAGAGGGACATGGAAATGACAACCATTGTCCCTTATGAGTTGTCATAAGACAGTCTTGGTGCCATACTTATAAAGAAATGATCATGCATCATATAGTTGGAAAATCAACACAATAATTAGGGAGAAAGAAACCACCGCTTACAATTTCAAATCTGAAAGTCCTATAAACCGAAAGACTAGACACTACTGAAATCTTAAAATTGCATAATCAACTGCATCATAAACCAAATCTTAGCAGAGCGCAAACAGATATTCAGCATAAAAGTCTCAATACAAACATGTTTCCGGAGTATTTTTTAATCCAAAAGGGAGAACAAAGAATGAGAGGAAAACAAAAAAGAAAACCTCACCCTAAGTATAACAGCTTACTATTAAAGTCTTCACAATTCACTAAACTTCTTTTTCACAATTGACCAAATTTTTTGGTTCATCAACCTCAATCTCCACAATTCACTAAACTTCTTCTCAACAACAATCAGAATAGCAAGGTTCTCAACCCATTCAATTTAGTGACCAAATTTATTGATAATATAACCAAAATTTACAACAAGCACTCATTCTCTATTCAGAAAACAGTTACAATCAAACCATCATTACAATAATTTCAGACCCAGCACAAGCCTAGATCAATTCAACACTCAACACAATATTATCCAGTCAAATTAAATTAACATATCCAGTAACCAATGATTCTCAAACAAGTTTTCAACAATATCCAAATAAATCTCAATTCCACAACTAAATCAAGAAGTCAGCATAACCAAGAATTCGAGCAATTAATCACTTTCAAACAATTAAATCATTATTCACAAATCACAACCTCAAGTCAAAATCAGTCTCAATACCACACCAATCACATTTTTTTACAACCTCAAACAGAGCTTAATTTCGCCAATTAATCACTCATAACAACAAAACCAAGTTGATTTTTATCGATTAATCACACAAAACATTCACAAATTATTTGCAGTTACTCACTAAACTTCATTGGCATTCATGAATTTAAACAGTTAATTTTAAAATAAATCCCCTACCTTAATTAACTGGAACTCGAAGAAATCTATAACTGCCACAAATTCCTTTTTTACCTATCTCGCAGCAGCAGTAAGCTCACACAGAACCAGCAACAGCTACAACAGTCCCAAAACAGCATCGACACCAATACTAGTTGTAACAGAAATTTAGAAGCAAAGTGGCGGAACTAAAATAAGAATATATGTGACTATGATTAGAACAAGAACATGGCAGAGGAACAAGTTTGAAGCAGAACAAGGATGAGAGGGTTACAGTTTCAAAAATGGAGGAATCGGAACCAGAACAGCAACTCCGGTGTTCTTCTCCAGCATCAAGGGCAACGTTTGGTTCACCACCATCAGCGGCACACAGCTCGACGGCGGACTCCACCCGCGGTCACGGTGGCAGCGGCAGGGCAACAACGGCAACGACAACGGCTCCTCTAGCTCGCGGTTCCTTCTCTCCCTTCGCGAGCTTCCTCGGTGGTGGCAGAAGCTCCGGCCACGGCGACGCGACGTGGATCTAACGGCGATGATGTGCAGCTCGCGATGATGGCGGCGATGGCTCCACGGCGCCGGAACAGCGACGGGAATGGGTGACTCGGCTGCAGTAAGGAGGCAAGGCGGCTAGGTGACAGCGCTGCTTCCTCTTCTCTCTCGAATCACTATCTCTCTTTCGACCTTCCTCTCTCGCGCACGGCTCCACCGAGAAGACGACGGCGGCATCAAGACGCGGTGGCGGTGCGGCAGCAGTTCCCCCTCCTCTCTTCTCTCTTCCCCATCGCAGCCTCACTCTAGGATCGATCTCTCCCTTTTTTTTCTTGCTTCTAATTTCTGTTGCTGTGTGTTGGTATGTTAGAAGAAAGGGGAAGCGATGTGGCGATGGTAAGTGGCAGTGGAGATTAAAGTTTTATGTGTGTTTTAAAATTAGGGTTAGGATTGACATTATTGAGTATTGAGTATTGAGGTAATTTTAATAAAATTTAGGAGGAGTAGGGTAAATTAAAAATTAATTTTAGTCAAACATTAATATTTATAAAAATATTATATTAATTATTAATTTATAAATTTATTTTTAAATAAATATTTTAATTTAATAATTAAAAATAACTAAATTAATTTTTTTTAAATCATAAAATAAAATTTTAAAATTTAATTATTTAAATTAAAGCAGATAAAATATTTATTATTTTTTAATTATTAAAATTTTAAATCACTAATAAAAAATACTCAATTAATATACAAAATGTTCGAAAATATATTATGGAATAAATAAAATAAATTATAAATAATTTAGTTTTAGGGTTTTTGACGTTTGTTTGTTTTTTCTTTTTTTTTTTAAAAAAGTACAAAACTTAATAATTATTAAGTTTAAATAATTTTTAATTTAAAATTAATAATATTTAACTTAATTTTTATTTATAAAATTAGATTTAAAATTTTAATATTTTAAAGTAAATCACATAAAATTTTTATTAAATTTTAATTATTAAAATTTTTAAATTTCAAATATATAAAATATTTAAAATTATAAAAATATATAAAAAAATCGTGATCATAGACCCCTTTAGGTCACCTCCTAAAACCGTGACCATAGACTCTTTTAGGTCACCCCCCAAAACCGTGACCATAGACCCCTTTAGGTCACCCCCCAAAACCGTGACCATAGACCTTTTTAGGTCACCCTTCCGAAAAACCGTGACCATAGACCCTTTTAGGTCACTGTAAAAAACCGTGACCATAGACACCTTTAGGTCACCCCCAAAACCGTGACCATAGACCCTTTGAGGCCACCCCCAAAACCGTGACCATAGACCCCTTTAGGTCACCCCCAAAACCGTGACCATAGACCCTTTTAGGTCACCCTTTTTTTAAAAACCGTGACCATAGACCTTTTTTGGTCACTGTAAAAAACCGTGACCATAGACCCTTTTAGGTCACCCCCAAAACCGTGACCATAGACCCTTTTAGGCCACCCCCCAAAACCGTGACCATAGACCCATTTAGGTCACACTCCAAAACCGTGACCATAGATCCTTTTAGGTTACTCTTTTTTAAAAAACCGTGACCATAGACCCTTTATAGTCACTGTAAAAAACCGTGACCATAGACCCCTTTAGGTCACCCCTCAAAACCGTGACCATAGACCCTTTTAGGCCACCCTTTTTTAAAAAAACCGTGACCATAGATACTCTATGGTCACCCTTTCCAAAAAAATCGTGACCATAGCTTTTTTTTTTTTGGTCACGCTGAAAAACCGTGACCATAGAGGGTCTATGGTCACGGTTTTTTACCGTGACCAAAAAAACCGTGGCCATAGACCCAAAATGTTGTAGTGCATGTCAGAAGGACACTTTTTGGTCAGCTGCTTGTATCTTTCCCAAGCTTCATAAAGGGATTCACCTTCTTTCTGTCTGAAGGTTTGAACATCCGCTCTAAGCTTGCTTAGCTTTTGAGGAGGAAAGAACTTGGCTAAGAAAGCCGTGACCAGCTTATCCCAAGAGTTCAGGCTGTCTTTGGGTTGAGAGTCCAACCATATTCTAGCTCTGTCTCTTACAGCAAAAGGGAAAAGCATGAGCCTATAGACTTCAGGATCAACTCTATTAGTCTTAACAGTATCACAGATTTGCAAGAATTCAGTTAAGAACTGAAAAGGATCTTCAGATGGAAGTCCATGAAACTTGCAGTTCTGCTGCATCAGAGAAACTAGCTGAGGTTTCAGCTCAAAGTTGTTTGCTCCAATGGCAGGAATGGAGATGCTTCTTCCATGTAAATTGGAATTAGGTGCAGTAAAGTCACCAAGCATTCTCCTTGCATTATTGTTGTTGGGTTCGGCTGCCATCTCCTTTACTTGTTCGAAATTTTCAATAAGGTTGTCTCTGGATTGTTGTAATTTAGCTTCTCTTAGTTTTCTCTTCAGAGTCCTTTCAGGTTCTGGATCAGCTTCAACAAGAATGCCTTTTTCTTTGTCCCTGCTCATAAGAAAGAGAAGAGAAAAAGAAAAGAAGAGGAATCCTCTATATCACAGTAATGAGGTTCCTTATTGTTAGTGGAAGGAAGGAAGGTGACAAAGAATGTAATGTAAGGAAAGAAACACAAGGGTGAGGAGAGCAGAGATGTGAGATGAGGAGATGTTAGTAGATGAATAAATAAAATAGAATAAGATGAGAGAGGGAAGTGAATTTTCAAAAATAATTTTTGAAAAAGGGTTAGTGATTTTCGAAAATAGTTTTTGAAAAAGGTTAGTAGTTTTCGAAAATTAAAATAAAAAATTAAAATAATTAGTTAATTAAAAGGAAATTTTGAAAAAGGGGGAAGATATTTTAGAAAATTAGAGAGAGAGAGAGTTAGTTAGGTAGTTTTGAAAAAGATAAGAAACAAACAAAAAGTTAGTTAGTTAGTTGAAACAAATTTTGAAAAGATAAGAAGTTAGGAAGTTAGAAAAGATATTTTGAAATCAAATTTTTGAAAAAGATATGATAAGAAGATATGAAAAGATATGATTGAAATTAATTTTGAAAAAGATTTGATTTTTAAAATCACAATTAATGACTTGATTCATAAGAAATCACAAGATATGATTCTAGAACTTAAAGTTTGAATCTTTCTTAACAAGTAAGTAACAAACTTGAAATTTTTGAATCAAAACATTAATTGATTATGTTATTTTCGAAAATTTGATATAAAAATAAGAAAAAGATTTTTGAAAAATATTTTTGGAATTTTCGAAAATAACTAAGAAATTTGAAAAAGATTTGATATTTGAAAAAGATTTTGAAAAAGATAAGATTTTCAAATTGAAGATTTGATTTGACTCATAAGAAACAACTTGATTTTAAAAATTTTTGAAAAAGTCAATCCAAATTTTTGAATTTGATGAGAGAAAAAGGGGAAGATAATTTTTTGATTTTTGAATTTTTAATGATGAGAGAGTAAAACAAGAAAAATGATGCAATGCATGAAAGTTATGGATCAAAACAATGAATGCATGCAAGAATGCTATGAATGTCAAGATGAACACCAAGAACACTATGAAGATCATGATGAACATCAAGAACACAATTTTGAAAAAATTTTTAATGCAAAGAAAACATGCATGACACCAAACTTAGAAATCTTTAATGCTTAGGCACTAAGAATTCAAGAATGCATATGAAAAACAAGAAAAGACACAAAACATGCAAATGCAAAGATCAAACAAGAAGACTTACCAAGAACAACTTGAAGATCATGAAGAACACTATAAATGCATGAAAATTTTCGAAAAAATGCAAGATGCACATGCAATTGACACCAAACTTATAACATGACTCAAGACTCAAACAAGAAACACAAAAATATTTTTGATTTTTATGATTTTATGATTTTTTTTGTATTTTCTTTAATTTTTTTTTCGAAAATCTTTTTGAAAAAGAAAAATAAGGATTCCAAAATTTTTAATATGAATTCCAGGAATCTTGCTCTTTAGTCTAAAGCTCCAATCAAAGGGTCAGGCATGGCTTAATAGCCAGCCAAGCTTTAGCATGTAACAGGTAGATCATGAACAGTAGTAGGTGGATTAGCACCAACTAGCTTGCTCTTGATAACAAATTGGAAGCCTTAGTCCAAATGAATTTGGACATGGCTTTACAGCCAGCCAGGCTTCACATGCTTCATGAAACACTAGAATTCATTCTTAAAAATTTTGAATAAAATTATAAAATTTTTGAAAACATTTTTATTTTAAAATTTTTTTTTCGAAAACAAAGGAAAAATTGTTTTGAAAGATTTTTGAAAACTTTTTGAAAACAAAATTAGAAGAAAACTACCTAATCTGAGCAACAGGATGAACCGTTAGTTGTCCAAACTCGAACAATCCCCGGCAACGGCGCCAAAAACTTGGTGCGCAGAAATTGTGATTACACTTTAATTATGTAAAATTCATTGCTCTTTCTTTCCCTGGTAATGGCGCCAAAAATATGATGCCAATACCATGGTTCACAACTTCGCACAACTAACCAGCAAGTGCACTGGGTCGTCCAAGTAATACCTTACGTGAGTAAGGGTCGAAACCCACGGAGATTGTTGGTATGAAGCAAGCTATGGTCACCTTGTAAATCTCAGTCAGGTGGATATAAAATAGTAATGGGATTTTCGAAAATAATTAATAAAATAGGGATAGAAATACTTATGTAAATCATTGGTGAGAATTTCAGATAAGCGAATAGAGATGCTTTCGTTCCTCTGAACCTTTGCTTTCCTGCTATCTTCATCCAATCAGTCTTACTCCTTTCCATGGCTGGCTTTATGTAATGCATCACCATTGTCAATGGCTACTTTCGATCTTCTCTCGGGAAAATGATCCAAATGCCCTGTCACGGCACGGTTAATCATCTTGAGGCATCACCCTTGTCAATGGTTACATCCTATCCTCTCAGTGAAAGTGGTCAACGCACCCTGTCACGGCACGGCTATTCATATGTCGGTTCTCGATCATGCTGGAATAGGATTTACTATCCTTTTGCGTCTGTCACTACGCCCAGCAATCGCGAGTTTGAAGTTCGTCACAGTCATTCAATCATTGAATCCTACTCGGAATACCACAAACAAGGTTTAGACTTTCCGGATTCTCATGAATGCCGCCATCAATCTAGCTTATACCACGAAGATCCCAATATCTCGAACTCGGTCCCCTATATTAGTAATCTAAGAGATACTCATTCAATCGAAGGTAGAACGGGAGTGGTTGTCAGGCACGCGTTCATAGGGAATGATTATGATTGTCACGTTCATCACATTCAGGTTGAAGTGCGAATGAATATCTTAGAAGTGGAATAAGTTGAATTGAATAGAAAACAGTAGTACTTTGCATTAATCTTTGAGGAACAGCAGAGCTCCACACCTTAATCTATGGAGTGTAGAAACTCTACCGTTGAAAATACATAAGTGAAAGGTCCAGGCATGGCCGAGAGGGCAGCCCCCAAAACGTGATCACAGGATCAAAATACAATCCAGGATGTCTAATACAATAGTAAAAGGTCCTATTTATAATAAACTAGCTACTAGGGTTTACAGAAGTAAGTAATTGATGCATAAATCCACTTCCGGGGACCACTTGGTGTGTGCTTGGGCTGAGCTTTAACTTTCCACGTGCAGAGGCCATTTGTGGAGTTGAACGCCAGGTTTTGATCCATTTCTGGCGTTCAACTTTGGTTCTTAATCCATTTCTGGCACTGAACTCCAGAATTGGGCAGAGAGCTGGCGTTGAACGCCAGTTTATGTCATCTATCCTCGAGCAAAGTATGGACTATTATATATTGCTGGAAAGCCCTGGATGTTTACTTTCCAACGCAATTGGAAGCGCGCCATTTCAAGTTCTGTAGCTCCGGAAAATTTACTTTGAGTGCAGGGTGGTCAGAATTCAACAGCATCAGCAGTCCTTCTTCAACCTCTGAATCTGATTTTTGCTCAAGTCCCTCAATTTCAGCCAGAAAATACCTGAAATCACAGAAAAACACACAAACTCATAGTAAAGTCCAGAAATGTGAATTTAACATAAAAACTAATGAAAACATCCCTAAAATTAACTAGATCCTACTAAAAACATACCAAAAATAATGTCAAAAAGCGTATAAATTATCCGCTCATCAGTCATGCCACCTTTTTGCTTTTTCTTTGTAAAGCTTGGCATTTTCAAAAGCAGTGGGTCTGAATTCCTCTAGCTCATTCAGCTGGAGTAATCTTTTTTCTCCGGCTAAATTGGCATCGAAGTTTAGGAATCTGGTTGCCCAGTAGGCCTTATGCTCCAGTTCCACGGAAAGATGACAGGCCTTACCATACACAAGTTGGTATGGAGAGGTCCCTATAGGAGTTTTGAATGCTGTTCTGTAAGCCCACAGAGCATCATCCAAGCTTCTCGCCCAATCCTTTCTACGGGTACTTATAGTCCGTTCCAGGATTCTTTTTAGTTCTCTATTAGAGACTTCAGCTTGCCCATTTGTCTGTGGATGATATTGAGTTGCCACCTTTTGGCTAATTCCATACCGGACCATAGCAGAGTAAAGCTGTTTGTTGCAGAAGTGAGTGCCCCATCACTAATCAGTGCTCTAGGGACACCAAACCTGCTGAAGATATGTTTCTGGAGGAACTTCAGCACTGTCTTAGTATCATTAGTGGGTGTGGCAATGGCCTCTACCCATTTGGATACATAGTCGACTGCAACCAGAATATAAGTGTTTGAGTATGATGGTGGGAAAGGCCCCATGAAGTCAATACCCCATACATCAAACAACTCAATCTCCAAGATTCCTTGTTGAGGCATGGCGTAACCATGAGGCAGATTACCAGCTCTCTGGCAACTGTCACAGTTACGTACAAACTCTCGGGAATCTCTATAGAGGGTAGGCCAGTAGAAGCCACATTGAAGGACCTTGGTGGCTGTTCGCTCACCTCCAAAATGGCCTCCATATTGTGACCCATGGCAATGCCATAAGATCTTCTGTGCTTTTTCTCTAGGTACACACCTTCGGATTATTCCGTCTGCACATCTCTTAAAGAGATAGGGTTCATCCCACAAGTAGTACTTTGCATCAGTGATTAATTTTTTCTTTTGTTGCCTGCTGTACTCCTTGGGTATGAACCTTGCAGCTTTATAGTTTGCAATGTCTGTAAACCATGGCATTTCCTAAATGGCGAACAAATGCTCATCAGGAAAGGTTTCAGAGATCTCAATAGAGGGAAGGACGCCCCTTCTACTGGCTCTATCCGGGACAGATGATCAGCCACTTGGTTCTCTGTCCCTTTTCTGTCTCTTATTTCTATATCAAACTCTTGCAGAAGCAACAACCATCTTATGAGCCTGGGTTTTGAATCCTGCTTTGTGAGTAGATATTTAAGAGCAGCATGGTCAGTGTACACAATCACTTTTGATCCTACTAAGTATGATCTAAACTTGTCAATGGCATAAACCACTACAAGCAATTCTTTTTCTGTAGTTGTGTAATTTTTCAAGGCATCATTTAAAACATGGCTAACATAATAAATGACATGCAGAAGCTTGTCATGCCTCTGCCCCAATACTGCACCAATGGCATGTCACTGGCATCACACATTAATTCGAATGGTAATGTCCAGTCTGGTGCAAAAATAACTGGTGCTGTGACCAGCTTAGCTTTCAGGGTTTCAAACGCCTGCAGGCACTCTATGTCAAACACAAATGGCGTGTCAACAGCTTGAAGGTTGCTCAGAGGTTTTGCAATTTTGAAAAATCCTTTATAAATCTCCTATAGAATCCTGCATGCCCCAGAAAGCTTCTGATTACCTTAACATTAGCAGGTGGTGGTAATTTTTCAATTACCTCTACCTTAGCTTGATCCACCTCTATTCCCTTGTTCGAAATCTTGTGCCCAAGGACAATCCCTTCAGTCACCATAAAATGACATTTTTCCCAGTTTAAAACCAGGTTAGTCTCTTGGCATCTTTTCAGAACCAGTGTCAGGTGATCAAGACAGGAGCTGAATGAGTCTCCATATACTGAGAAGTCATCCATGAAAACTTCCAGAAAATTTTCCACCATATCAGAGAAAATAGAGAGCATGTATCTCTGAAAGGTTGCAGGTGCATTACACAGCCCAAATGGCATCCTTCTGTAGGAAAATACTCTAGATGGACATGTGAATGCTGTTTTCTCTTGATCCTGGGGATCTACTGCAATTTAGTTGTAGCCTGAATAGCCATCCAAAAAGCAGTAATAATCATGACCTGCTAGTCTTTCTAGCATCTGGTCTATGAATGGTAAAGGAAAATGATCCTTTCTGGTGGCTGTATTGAGCCTTCTATAGTCAATACACATGCGCCACCCTGTAATTGTTCTTGTAGGAACCAGTTCATCTTTTTCATTATGAACCACTGTCATGCCTCCCTTTTTGGGGACAACTTGGACAGGCTCACCCAGGGGCTATCAGAAATAGGATAAATAATCCCAGCCTCCAGTAACTTGCACTACAAGAAAACACGTCTTTTGCCACGCTTTTAAAGCGTGGCGAAAAGCTGAAAAAAGGGTGGCGATAGCTTTTCGCCACGCTTTTTGTGCTACCGCCACGCTTTTTGCAGCCTATTGCCACGCTTTTTTACAAACTGCCACTTGTAAAAGCGTGGCTGTAGGTGAGAAATACGGCCACGCTTTTAAAGCGTGGCGATAGGTAGAGATATGGTCACACTGTAAAAGCGTGGCAATAGGGCAGATCTGGCCACGCTTTTCAAGCGTGGCAGTAGACCAGATATGGCCACGCTTTGAAAGCGTGGCAACAAGAGCAGATATGCCCACGCTTGTAAAGCGTGGCAAAAACAGGAGATAAGGCCACGCTTTTAAAGCGTGGCAAAAGGGGAGGTACGGCCATGCGTGTAAAGCGTGGCGAAAGCGTGGTAGTAGAAGAGGTATGGCCACGCTTGAAAAGCGTGGCGAAAAAGCTTAGATACAGCCGCGCTTTCTAAGCGCGGCAATAGACAGAGATATGGCCATATGGCCACGTTTTTAAAGCGTGGCAAAAAAGATGGTCAGTAACCTAGTTTCCTTTTTAATCTTCATAAATAAAACCTTACATGAATTCATAGATAATTTTATAATTTAGTCAATGACCAATAATCAAGTAATCCAACTTTCATAAAATTGTCACCAAAATAAGTGTGTGATCACATAACAACATACACTAACAAAATACCAAAAGTGAAAATCATAACTACTCATGAATTCCTAATATATGAATTAGAATTCCTAATCAAAGTCTTCTTCAAAATACCAAAAGTGAAAGTCATAACTTCTCATGAAATTTCCTAATACATGAATTAGAATTCCTAATCAAAGTCTTCTTGTACTTCATGCCAAGATATAAAAATTTCATGTATCATTGCAAGGTAAATTGTTTTGACTTGTGCCCTGCAAAATAAAAAACACAAATGAACAACTACAAATGAAAAATGGATGATGCAGTAAACTTCAGCCCACTAATTTTTCTAACAATCAGATTTGACATCAAACTTAAT
Organism: Arachis hypogaea; assembly: GCF_003086295.3. Taxonomy (NCBI): domain Eukaryota; kingdom Viridiplantae; phylum Streptophyta; class Magnoliopsida; order Fabales; family Fabaceae; genus Arachis; species Arachis hypogaea. The sequence goes on from NC_092053.1 coordinate 51,739,897, forward strand.
TTTTGTAACATAAAAAGCATTCTAACAATCAGATTTAATTTTGCTACATATATCCACTAATCTGCACAAGGATTCTCAAAATCTCCTTTAAATTTGATATCAAACAAACAACTTATTGTTCAATAAATAAATCTGATTTATAGCATCAATGAAAACGTCATACATCATTCATGTTCCCTCAGCCAATGTTTGATATTCTATTATTGTCCCATGTATTTGTTTAATCTTGTGCTGTTGAATACTAAAAGTATAGTCATTCTTTTAAACTTCCTCCAGCTCTAACATAACCTAGTTACAAACTATTGGATGGAAAAATCATATTTAAACATTCAACTTGCCTCAGTATTAAGTATTTAAGTTCATTTGCCAAAATAAAACAATTATAATAGCATAATTGTCCTTACTTGTTCAAGAACTAGTTAAATTTACTTGTCCATACAACTTTTTCTTATTCTGAATTCTTGTTCTTTACCTGTGTGTGAGTTGCTATGCCTCTCATCTGAGCTCGACTACCTTGAAGGTTAGCGATCTGCTGCGTAAGCCTTACCAACTGTCGAGCAAGAACTTTAGTTGCAGCCTGAATATTGCACAGGAAAAGAAGAATATATTAGCATGTTTGGCACAATAAATTATCTAGAGACTAGAGAGAAATAACAGTTTTTAATACTTTCAAAACTTTTGATAGAAGGCTATTTCAATATATAAGATGTTTCAAACCAAAAGTAAGCCAATTCGAACACATTCAGATCAACGTGACAGCTTCTCAAGTAATTATGCATAAGAAACCTATGAGAAAACGTGGATCATACCTCGGTGACAAATAATTAAGCACAAATAGTTATCTCGACAAATCCCAAAACATATAATCAATACTTCGATCCTTTGCTTGATAATCAAAACAATACGATCAAACTTTCAACATAAAGTCACAGCAGTACTTAATGAATGGTTGGCTTAGGTTAGGTGATTGCTAATTCATGTCCAAAGAGTTTTGTAGAGAAGCCAAATGGCAATGAAGAGAATGCCAGTTCAATAGGCCATAATTAATAACATCTTTTTAAACAACTATTGGGATTAACAATTTCTCCTTTATTATTTTTTCTTTTTTCATCAACATTCACCACAAACAAAGCGTTTTCAAGAAGCAGTGGCTTAAGAAAGCAGCAAACAAACACACCTGAGTCGCATAAGTCCGCTGAAAAGGGCTCTTCTCTGCATTGAGCTGAAAGAAAAGATTCAAAAGAACAAATTATGCTTCAATTTAGAGAAACTTAAAAACACGATTACTTGATTCACTGCTATCTACGATAGCAAATTTTACCCTAACTATTCTGCAAAATCCTTTTAACTTGATCACACACACACACACACACACAAACTGTTCAACCTTTATGTAAAAACTATGATCGATACCTACATTCCAGTTGCTAACGAATTCTGAAGTAAAAAAATTTATTCACAAAGACTATGTTCGCCACTTAATTAGCTATAATTAAAGAAGCCTAGCAGGATACTGAAATCCAGTAATCTACCGAGTCTCACGAAAATGACAGAATAAGTTAAAAGGAATCAAGTGAGAGATAAGCGAATTAAGCACGATGAGAGTGAAGCAGAAGTCATTCTCAAACAGGAACTACAGCTTCCTCAGATCAACAAGCACACACAAATCATCTTTGAAATAACAATAAAAAACGAAGGAAAGTAATGAAAAACCTAATTATCAAAAGCTAGTAAACGAAACGGCGATCAAAGAGAGAATTGAAGTGAGGAAGGGTTTATGAAAGAGAGAGGGAGAGTACGGACATCTTTGAACTGAAGGAGGCCATAAGGTCACCGAGGTAGGAGACAGTGCGATGAGCGGATTCGATGAGCGGAAGACGAAGATGAAAATTAACAAGATGAAGAAGGGTGAAGGGCTAAGGGCGAGTGACGAAGATTAGTAGTGCGATGAGCGGATTCGATAAGCGGTTTCGAGTGACGAAGGCTAAGGGCGAAGGGCGAAAGGTGAAGGGCGAAGGGCGAAGGGCGAAGGGTTCAGGGCGAAGTGCGAAGGGTGAAGAGTTCAGGGCTAAGACTAATGGGAGGCGCTCTTCCAGGCTTAGGGTTTCGAGTGATTAGGGTTAGTATCTTTGGGTTGGGGACCGGGTTGGGGCCGGGTTGGGAGCCGGGTCAGGGGCCGGGTTAGGGTCAATGGGTTGGAGCCCCTCTCGCCACGCTTTTAAAATGTCACTGTTTTGCTCTAAAGCCACGCTTTTGAAGCGTGGCAGAAAAGAACCTTTTGGCCACGCTTTTAAAGCGTGCCAAAAGCATACTAGGATATGGCCACGCTTTGTAAGCGTGGCCGTAATGAAACCCTGTCGCCACGCTTTCAAAACGTCCTTGTTTCTCTCTATGGCCACGCTTTTGAAGCGTGGCAAAAAAAAGCGTGGCCGTTTCTCTAACCAATTGCCACCCATACAAAAGCGTGGCCGTTGATACTTTTCGCCATGCTTTTGAAGCATGGCAATAAAAAAAGTGGCCAAATCTCTAATCTATTGCCACCCTCATAAAAGCGTGGCCATTGACCACTTTTGGCCACGCTTTTGAAGCGTGGCAAGAAAAAAGCGTGGCCATAGGCCTTTTTTCTTGTAGTGTTGGTGACCTTTTTCTGCACCACTTCCTTCATGGCTAGATTTAACCGCCTCTGTGGTTGAACCACTGGCTTAGCATCATCCTCCAATAGGATCTTGTGCATGCATCTAGTTGGGCTTATGCCCTTAAGGTCACTTATGGACCACCCAAGAGCTGTCTTGTGTGTCCTTAGCACTTGAAGTAGTACTTCCTCTTCATGTGGATTTAAAGCAGAGCTTATGATCACTGGAAAAGTGTCACCTTCTCCCAAAAATACATATTTCAGGGATGGTGGTAATGGTTTGAGCTCGGGTATCGGAGGTTTTTCCTCTTCCTGAGAAATTTCCAGAGGCTCTTTCAATTCCTCTGAATCCTCCAGATCAGGCTGAACAACTTTAAAGATGTCTTCCAGCTCTGATTCTAGACTCTCAGCCATGTTGATTTCCTCTACCAAAGAGTCAATAAGATCAACTTTCATGCAGTCTTTTGGTGTGTCTGGGTGCTGCATGGCCTTGACAGCATTTAACTTGAACTCATCATCATTGACCCTCAAGGTTACTTCCCCCTTTGGACATCAATGAGAGTTTGTCCAGTTGCTAGGAAAGGTCTTCCTAGAATGAGAGTAGCACTCTTGTGCTCCTCCATTTCCAGCACTACAAAGTCAGTGGGAAAGGCGAATGGCCCAACTCTGACAATCATGTCTTCAATCACGCCTGATGGGTATTTAATGGAGCCATCAGCAAGTTGGAGACATATCCTGGTTGGTTTGACTTCTTCAGTTAAACCAAGCTTTCTGATAGTGGATGCAGGTATTAGGTTGATACTTGCCCCAAGGTCACATAAAGCTGTCTTGGTACAATCACCCTCTAATATGCATGGTATCATAAAGCTCCCGGGATCTTTAAGCTTTTCTGGGAAGCTTTTCAGAATGACTGCACTGCATTCTTCAGTGAGGAGAACTTTTTCAGTTTCTCTCCAATCCTTCTTATGACTCAATATCTCTTTCATGAACTTGGCATAAGAGGGTATTTGCTCAAGTGCCTCTGCAAACAGAATCTTTATTTCAAGAGTCCTGAGGTAGTCTGCAAAGCGAGCAAATTGCTTATCCTGCTCCTCTTGGCAGAGTTTTTAAGGATAAGGTATATTGGCTTTGTATTCCTCAACCTTGGTTACTGCAGGTTTATTTCCTACAGAAGTGGTTGCAGAAGCCATTTTAGAAGGGTTGTTATCAGCACTTGTGTGTGTCTGATCCCTCACTGGCATTTGAATGCCAGGGTTAGAAGCTTGATTGGCATTGGATGCCAGCTTCTTACCTGTTTCTGGCATTTGAACGCCAAAACTGAGCTTCCATTGGGCGTTTGACGCCAGCTCCTTGCCTGTTCTTGGCGTTTGAACGCCAGAACTGCGCGTGGGTTGGGCGTTTAATGCCAACCTTGCATCCTTTTCTGCCGTTTGAACGCCAGAGTTGTTCCTCTCTGGGCCCTTACTATCCTCAGAGGGATTTTGGATAATTTTTTGCTCATCCTCTGTCAGTTGTTCTTTTCTTGGCTTTCTGCTGCTCTGAAGTGAGGTATTTAATGTTTTTCCACTTCTTAATTGAACTGCCTGGCACTCTTCTGTTATTTGCTTTGATAACTGCTGTTTTGTCTGATTCAATTGTGCCTCCATATTTTTATTAGCATTTTTAGTGTCTTGTAGCATCTCCTTGAATTCTGCTAGCTGTTTTGTTAGAAAACACAATTGTTGATTGAGTTCAGCAACTTGTTCTAGAGGACCAAGTTCAGTAGACACTGCTTTGGCTTCTTCGTTTATGGAGGACTCACTGCTTATGTACAGATGCTGATTTCTGGCAACTATATCAATAAGCTCTTGAGCCTCTTCAATAGTTTTCTTCATATGTATAGATCCACTAGCTGAGTGGTCTAAGGACATCAGAGCTCCTTCTGTAAGCCCATAGTAGAAGATGTCTAATTGTACCCACTCTGAAAACATTTCAGAGGTGCATTTCCTTAGCATCCCTCTGTACCTCTCCCAGGCATTATAAAGGGATTCGTCATCCTCTTGTTTAAAGCCTTGGATGTCCAGCCTTAGTTGTGTCATCCTTTTTGGAGGAAAATATTGATTCAAGAATTTGTCTGATAACTGTTTCCATGTCCTTATGCTTGCTGTGGGTTGGTTATTTAACCACCTTTTAGCTTGATCTTTTACAGCAAACGAAAACAGTAACAGTCTGTATACATCCTAATCTACCTCCTTGTCACGTACTGTGTCAGCAATTTGTAAGAATTGTGCCAGAAACTCAGTAGGTTCTTCCTGTGGAAGACCGGAATACTGGCAGTTTTGCTGCACCATGACAATGAGCTGAGGATTTAGCTCAAAACTGCCTGCTTTGATGGGGGTATACAGATACTACTCTCATATGCAGCAGTAGTGGGATTAGCATATGATCCCAGAGTCCTTCTGGACTGTTCATTTCCACTTAGATCCATGATGGATAAAATGAAATTGATGTGAATTGCAAAGAAGATATATTTTTGTTTTTATTTTATTGAAGTAGAACAAACCAAATTATTAAGATAAATAAAAATAATAAGATAAAATAAAATAAAATAATTAGAAATTAAAATGTAAATTTCGAAAACCAAGGGAAAAATAAATTTGAAAATGAAAATAATTGCTTAATTGAAAAGATTTGAAAAACTCTGGATATGATTTTTGAAAAAGATTTTGAATTTTGAAAGGATTTGATTTTAAAATAAAAATCTGAATTTTTAAGAGTAATTTTCGAAAATTAAATTTAGAATAAAGAGAAAAGATATTTTTGAAATTAATGAGAAAAGAGAAAAACAATAAAATGACACAAGACTTAAAATTTTTATATCTAATGCTCATTATTTTCGAAAATTTGGAGGAAAAACACCAAAGAACACCAAACTTAAAAATTTTAAGATCAAAACACAAAGAAGCCTCAAGAACACTTTGAAGACTCCAAAGAATATAAAAAGAACACCAAACTTAAAACTTTTAGAAAACTAAAAATAAGTTTTCGAAAATAAAAAAAATAACAAGAGAACACCAAACTTAAAAGTTTGACATGAGATTTAATCAAAGAAAAATTATTTTTTTGGAAAAAGTTTTAAAAGAAAAATTCCCAATTACCAAGAACATAAACACAACGCTCTAGCCAATTGAATTATAAATTTAAAGTGTTTTAATAAAAGTATTTAATGTATAAAATATTTTTTTTTGAAAACTAAAAATTTGAAAAAGCACAAGAAAAACAAGAAAAGACACAAAACAAGAAAAACCAAAGATCAAACAAGGAAAACAAACAAGAACAACTTGAAGATTAAGAAAGAACAATGAACACAAATTCGAAAATTTAAAAGAAAATAAAAACATGCAATTGACACCAAACTTAAAATATGAAACTAAACTCAAACAGAAAAACTCAATTATCAGTTTATAAAATTTTCGAAAAATTTAAAAAGGGAAAATAAGGATTAAAAAAGAAATTTCAACCAAAAACAATAATAGAAGACTCTAAACTAAAATGAAAAATTTTTCCTAATCTAAGCAACAAAATAAACCGTCAGTTGTCCAAACTCGAACAATCCCCGGCAACGGCGCCAAAAACTTGGTGCACGAATCGTAATTCACACTTTTCACAACTCGTACCACTAACCAGCAAGTGCACTGGGTCGTCCAAGTAATACCTTACGTGAGTAAGGGTCGATCCCACGGAGATTGTTGGCTTGAAGGAAGCTATGGTTATTTTGTATTTCTTAGTCAGGAAATCAATTATAACTATTAGTTTGGATTGCGAAAAAAACAAAAGAGCAAGAATTAAATACTTGTTATGCAATAATGGAGAATATGTTGGAGTTTTAGAGATGCTTTGTCTTCTGAATCCCGGCTTTCCCCCTGTCTTCTTCTTCACGCACGCAAGGTTCCTCCTATGGCAAGCTGTGTGTTGGTGGATCACCGTTGTCAATGGCTACCATCCGTCCTCTCAGTGAAAATGGTCCAGGTGCGCTGTCACCGAACGGCTAATCATCTGTCGGTTCTTACTCATGCTGGAATAGGATCCATTGATCCTTTTTGCGTCTGTCACTACGCTCAACCCTTGTGAGTTTGAAGCTTGTCACAGTCATTCAATCCCTGAATCCTACTCGGAATACCACAGACAAGGTTTAGACTTTCCGGATTCTCAAGAATGCTGCAAATGGATTCTAGCTTATACCACAAAGATTCTGATAAAGGAATCCAAGAGATACTCATTCAATCGAAGGTAAAATGGAGGTGGTTGTTAGTCACGTGTTCATAGGTTGAGAACGGTGATGAATGTCACGGATCATCACATCCATCATATTGAAGTGCGAATGAACATCTTAGATAGAAACAAGCGTGTTTGAATAGAAAACAGAAATAATTGCATTAATTCATCGAGACACAGCAGAGCTCCTCACCCCCAACAATGGAGTTTAGAGACTCATGCCGTCAAAGAGTACAAAGTTCAGATCTAAAAATATCATGAGGTACAAAATAAATCTCTAAAAGTTGTTTAAATACTAAACTAGTAACATAGGTTTACAGAAAATGAGTAAACTAAGATAGATAGTGCAGAAATCCACTTCTGGGGCCCACTTGGTGTGTGCTGGGGCTGAGACTTGAGCTTTACACGTGCCTAGGCTGTTTCTAGAGTTAAATGCCAGGTTGTAACCTGTTTCTGGCGTTTAACTCCAACTTGTAACCTTTTTCTGGTGTTTAATGCCAGGATGCAACATGGAACTGGCGTTGAACGCCAGTTTACATCGTCTATCCTCAAACAAAGTATGGACTATTATATATTGCTGGAAAGTCCTGGATGTCTACTTTCCTTGACACCTCAGGATCTGTGGACCCCACAGGATCCCCACCTACCCCACCTCTTCTTCTCTCCTCTTCACACCTACCCATAACACTCTTCCCCAAATACCCTTGATCAATCCCATCAATACCTCTTTCCTAAATACCATTCACCTATCAAATCCTACCCTCTTCTCCATACTCTCTTCACCACTCACATCCATCCATCATAAAACCCCACCTACCTCACCATTCAAATTCAAACTATTTCCCTCCCAAACCCACCCCTTCATAACCGAATTCCCTCTCTCTCTTCCCTATAAATACTCCTCCTTACCACCCTCATTTTTACACATCATACACACTTATCCCCCCTTGGCCGAACCCAACACACCCCTCCATCTCCTCCATTTCTTCTTCTTCTCCTCCTTTATTTCTTCTTTTGCTCGAAGATGAGCAAACATTTTAAGTTTGGATGGAAAAAGCTCTGCTTTTTATTTTTTCATAACCATTAATGGAACTTAAGGCCGAAGAAACCTCTAGAAAGAGGAAAGAGAAGGAAATTGCTTCCACCTCCGAGTCATGGGAGATGGAGAAATTCATCTCAAAAGCCCATCACTAAGAAGAGGATGGAGCAAATAAGAGAGCCCACTCAGGGACCTCAACATGAGCATGAGGAAATTCCTCATCATAAAATCCCTGAGATACCTCAAGGGATGCACTTTCCTCCACATAACTATTGGGAGCAACTCAACACCTCTTTAGGAGATTTGAGTTCTAACATGGAGCAACTAAGAATGGAGCACCAAGAGCACTCCATCATCTTCCATGAAATCAGAGAGGACCAAAAGGCCATGAGAAAGGAGCAACAAAGGCAAGAAAGAGACATAGAGGAGGTCAAGCACTCCATAGGATAAGAGGAAGAACTAGCCGCCATCACTAAGGTGGACCCGTTCTTTAATTTTCTTGCTCTTATTTTTCTGTTTTTCGATTTTTATGCTTCATGTTTTATCCATGTTTGTGTCTTTATTACATGATCATTAGTGTTTAGTGTCTATGTCTTAAAGCTATGAATGTCCTATGAATCCTTCACCTTTCTTAAATGAAAAATGTTTTCTGAAAAAGAAAAAGAAGTACATGAATTTTGAATTATATCTTGAAAATAATCTAATTATTTTGATGTGGTGGCAATACTTTTTGTTTTCTAAATGAATGCTTGAACAGTGCATATTTTTTATATTATTGTTTATGAATGTTAAAATTGTTGGCTCTTGAAAGAATAATAAAAAAGGAGAAATGTTGTTGATAATCTGAAAGATCATAAAATTGATTCTTGAAGCAAGAAAAAGCAATGAAGAACAAAGCTTGCAAAAAAAAAAAGAAAAAATGGCGAAAGAATAATAAAGAAAAAAAAAAGCAAGCAGAAAAATCCAATAGCCCTTTAAACCAAAAGGTAATTGTAAAAAGGATTCAAGGCTTTGAGCATTAATGGATAGGAGGGCCCAAAGGAATAAAATCCTGGCCTAAGCGGCTAAACCAAGCTGTTCCTAACCATGTGCTTGTGGCGTGAAGGTGTCAAGTGAAAAGCTTGAGACTGAGCGGTTAAAGTCATGGTCCAAAGTAAAAAGAGTGTGCTTAAGAGCTCTGGACACCTCTAACTGGGGACTTTAGCAAAGCTGAGTCACAATCTAAAAAGGTTCACCCAGTTATGTGTCTGTGGCATTTATGTATCCGGTGGTAATGCTGGAAAACAAAATGCTTAGGGTCACGGCCAAGACTCATAAAGTAGCTGTGTTCAAGAATCAACATACTGAACTAGGAGAATCAATAACACTATCTGAATTCTGAGTTCCTATATATGCCAATCATTCTGAACTTCAAAGGATAAAGTGAGATGCCAAAACTGTTCAAAAGCAAAAAGCCACTAGCCCCGCTCATCTAATTGGAAATGAGCTTCATTGATATTTGAGATTTATTGTATTTTCTCTTTTTTTATCCTATTTTTTATTAGTTGCTTGGGGTCAAGCAACAATTTAAGTTTGGTGTTATGATGAGCGGATAATTTATACCCTTTTTGACATTATTTTTACATAGTTTTTAGTATGTTTTAGTCACTTTTTATTATATTTTTATTAGTTTTTATTCAAAAATAACATTTTTAGACTTTACTATGAGTTTTTGTGTTTTTTTGTGATTTCAGGTATTTTCTAGCTGAAATTGAGGGACCTGAGGAAAAATCTGAGTTCAGGGGCTGAAAAAGGACTGCAGATGATGTTAGATTCTGACCCTCCTGCACTCAAAGTGGATTTTCTGGAGCTACAGATATCCAATTGGCGCGCTCTTAATTGCGTTAGAAAGTAGACATCTTGGGCTTTCCATCAATATGTAATAGTCTATTCTTTTCTCGAGATTTGATAGCCCAAACTAGCGTCCAAAGCCAGCCTAAAACTTCCTGGCGTAAAACGCCCAAACTGGCACCAGAATTGGAGTTAAACGCCCAAACTGGCACCCAAGCTAGCGTTTAACTCCAAAAACAGCCTATGCACGTTAAAGCTTCAATGCTCAGCCCAAGCACACACCAAGTGGGCTCCGGAAGTAGATTTCTGCACTATTTGTACTTAGTTACTCATTTTCTGTAACCCTAGGTTACTAGTTTAGTATAAAAACTACTTTTAGAGATTTATTTTAGGTCTTTTGACCATATTTTGATCTTATGTAACTTTTTACATCTTGGAACTTCCTTTGGAGGCTGGCCTTACGGCCATGTCTAGACTATTTTCACTTATGTATTTTCTACGGTGGAGTTTCTACACCCCATAGATTAAGGTGTGGAGCTCTGCCGTTCTTCATGAATTAATGCAAGTACTTTTATTTTTCTTTCAATTCACGCTTACTTCTTCTTCAAGATATACACTCGTACTTAATTCAGTTAAGTCAAAATGAAGGGATAACCTGTGACAATCACCCACTATCTTCGTTACTCGCTTAGCCAAGATCCGCGTGCCTGACAACCACAAGCGGTCTACATGATGTTCAACGTAGTCATTGGACGACAGTCGGAGTATATTCTCTCGGGTATCTAATACGCAGACCGAGTCCGTGAGATTAGTATTTTCGTGGTATAGGTTAGAACCAATTAGCAGCATTCCTGGGATCCAGAAAGTCTAAACCTTGTCTGTGGTATTCCGAGTAGGATCTGGGAAGGAATGACTGTGACGAGCTTCAAACCTGTGAATGTTGGGCGCAGTGACAGTGTGAAAAAGGACAAGGGTCCTATTCCGACGCTAGCAGGAACCGACAGATGATTAGCCGTGCGGTAGCTGTACATGGTATTTTTCATCTGAGACGAGCAATCCGACAGTTGATTAGCCGTGCAGAGATCGTACCTGGTATTTTTCATCCGAGAGGATCATACAGCTTGCCATGGAAGGGAGCACACATGGTTGGAAGAAGGCAATAGGAAAGCAAAGGTTCAAAAGCAACAAAGCATCTCCAAATGCTTATCTGAAATTCTCACCAATGAATTACATAAGTAACTTTATTTTATTTTATGTTTTATTTATCATTTAATTATCAGAACATCATAACCATTTGAATTCGCCTGACTGAGATTTACAAGATGACCATAGCTTGCTTCAAGCCGACAGTCTCTGTGGGATCGACCCTTACTCAAGTAAGGTATTACTTGGACGACCCAGTGCACTTGCTGGTTAGTTGTGCGGAGTTGTGAAAAGTGTGAATCAAAACTTCGTGCACCAAATTCTCTTTGAAGAAATTTCAAATTAAATTTTCTCTTGCTTGATTGTAACTGAAACCATTCTTTAAATTTTGATAAAGTTGTTTTGAATTTATCATGCACTTCTTTATATCTCTAAAAATGTGTGTATTTCAAAAATTTTCCTAAAAGTTTCTTTTATGAATTTTTGGGTTGTTTTGGTATGGTTAAAATTTGATTGAAATGGTTTTGGATGAGAAATGTGATAAATTTAAAGTTTAAAGATTTTTGGTAAAAACAAATTGTTGACCAACTTTGACATATCATAACTCGAGTCTCGGGTTTTGAAATTGAATGAAATTAGTCTCAAATTAAAGACAACTTAAAAAGCTTTAAAACGGTATAGATTTTGTGAAAATTTGAATTTTGTAGACAAAGTTACGAACATGGAAGTTGGGGTCAAAAATCTGAATTCTGTGATGTTGCAGAAAATTTGAAATTTTGGTTTGTGTGCCCACACATAGAACAATGCGGATGTTTCAAGTTGTGCATACGCACAACATCATGTGTACGCACAAGCTGAGAAAACTCTACTGGTGCGTGCGTATGCACAACCCCTATGTGTATGCACAAGCCATGTTTTTCAAAAATAAATTTCTGTTTTTAATCATTGTACCTTCCCAGTAAATGTATTAAACCTTGTGAGCATCATCACTGGTTTTAGTTAATCTTCTTCTGTGATTTTATACTTTTTGACTCAGCTTGATTTTGTTTCAAACTACTGCCTTGCTTTTCTTTTATTGTCCCTATCGGTTATCTCTGATTCGAGAGTCATTCTTAAGGTTGTTAAACTGATTTTCTTCCCAGCACTCTTCATCGATTGTACATCCTTATTTACTTGTAGTTTCATCAGCTCTTTCAAAACTCTTGTGGAGATTATCTTTGTCGTCTGTCCTTCTTTTTCAAAGTCTTGTATCCTTCTAAATAAATTCGAGAATTTTTTTAATGTCACGTGTGACCTTTAGGTATAGTAATGCGATGCGTTAGTTCTTTAAGACGTGGTTTGTGGATATATGGAAGGTGAAGCGGTAAGTGTCCAACGTTATAAGAAGTTGTGGGAGTTTCGTTTCTCACAAAAGAGGTTTGTGACCGGTTATGGGGTTGTGAAGTGATTGATAGAGTTGAGAAGTTAAACTTCTGACGTGACTACGAGATTTGTGAGCGAACGTTATATCCGTTGTTTTAATACTAGCCTACTTTGTAGCCTTTTTCTACATTAACTATAGCTTTTCTTTGTGAACGCCTATCTTAACTTGCACCCTCTTTTGTTCTTTCAAGTTTTTGTAAGGACTTGAAATCATATAACCTTTTTGCATCGAGCCTATCTTGTATCTTCTGCTTTACACCATACTTTACCCTTATATTTAAATCTTATGGTTATCCAGTAATTGAACATTTATATATATGTACGCTAAGATTTCTTACTTTTCGAAAAAGTATTTAAAAAGTAGAGAGCTAAGACTATGAATTATCTTGTGTATTACTTTAATTTTCGAAGAGAAAATTTTTTATAAGGTAGATAGAATGTAAGACCCATGACTTTTGAAAAGTCTTATTATGAACTCATTTCAAATTATATCTTTATTTACACTTTTAATTTTAGAAATTATTTTATTAAAGATAATTAAAGTCAGTTTTAATTAATTGGATTTGAAATAAATTAAGGTTTTTATAAAAATTCTATAATTATGGATTATTTTCCTATTTACAATTTATGCTTGTTTATTTTACCTCTTCACCCGCAATGACATAAGTTAAAAAAAAGTTACTCGTAAAATTAGCAACGTTCTAACAAGGAACAGGCTCTTATATTAAGTAATAGTTAATAATTAGGAAGAACAAGTTGGTAACACTTGGCTTCTTGTATGACCATGGCATACTGGGAGTTGGGTCGTTCCAATTTGGTATCAGAGCAGTTCATTCCCAATAGAGCCTAGGGAGTGGACTGACTGTGCTTCACTGTATACTCTGCTATGTGTCTCATGCTTATAGGATATCTATGTGATATGTGTTGCATGATTCTCTCTGTGTTTTCATTTTGGGAATGTTCACACTTGACTTGAAGTGTTAAGACTGATCACCTTAATAATGATTGTTTGGTGTGAATAGGACCATGATGGGTTCAGAGAGACGAGGCGTACGGGAAGGAATTCCTAATGTTAACCACGAGAGGGAACAGGAAACGTTTATGGCTACCATGAACAATGTGGCTGAAGCAGTGTGTGAGGCTGCGGTAGTAGCGGCTAGGGCTGTTAAACGTCTTGGAGTGAGAAACGGGAATGAGAATGAATATGGAGAAGATAGTGGGAATGATGAGAATAACTTGGGGCATCTTGAAAGAACTATGACCCTTGCGACCTTTCTGAAGGTTAAACCGCCTAAGTTTAATGGCACACTCGTTGCGACCGACGATGATAACTGGTTTCGAGGTATCGAACGATCACTGCGAGCGCAACATGTTCCGGAAGGTCAACACGTGGAGTTCGTTACTTATATGCTGGAAGGAGAAGCTGCGTATTGGTGGCAGGGAATACAGCGATTATTGCAACAGGATGAAGGCGATATTCCTTGGGATACTTTTAAGGATGAATTTTATAAGAAGTATTTTCCGAGGGCAGCTCGTGACGCTAAGGAAATGGAACTTATGCAACTGAAACAGGGTAACACAACTGTTGCAGAATATGCCCGTAAGTTTGATGACTTGTCCCGTTTCTCCAAGATCTGTCAAGGGAATCCTGCTGACTTTGAAGAATAAAAGTGCTTGAAGTTCGAAGGGGGCCTTCGTGAGGATCTAATGAGTTCGGTAGTTCCATTAGAAATACAAAATTTTGCTGAGCTGGTTAATAAGTGTAAGTTAGTGGAAGAATGTGCTAAGAAGGTAACTGCATCTAAAGCAAGTCGTCAAGGATTTCCACCAAGGAACTACAATAGTTATAATTGGCAACCACGAAGGATAAATTTCAAGACACCTGGTGTGCCACAGTGAAGAAATCCACAGGATGGTAACGTTCCTGCCCGCTCTACGGGTGGAAACAGAGGTAGACCAAGGTAGGATAATGGTAAACGACCTCAATAGGCGCAGGTGAACACTATATGTAAGCGATGTGGGAAGGATCATGGTAATAAGCCGTGCTTGTTTGGAACATTCAATTGCTATAATTGTGGAGGAACTGGCCATTTTGCTAAGGAATGCCCGAAGATATCCGCTCGGAATCCAGTGCAAACCCAGCAACAAGGTCGAGTGTTTGCTATGACTGCTAATGATGCTATGCAATCAGACGCCCTGATCCAAAGTCAGTGTTATGTCAAGAATCGGTTTCTAACTGTACTGTATGATTCGATTGCATCGCATTCCTTTATTTCTTTAACTGTTTCTCGTAAGTTAGGACTAGATTTCTCTAAGTTGAACTTTGATCTAATTGCCCATACACCTGCATCCCGAAATGCTTTGACCAGTTTAGTGTGCCTGCAAGTACCATTCACTATTAGGAACAGAACTTTTATACATGATCTAATCTGTTTGCCTCTATATGGTTTAGAAGTTATTCTAGGATTAGATTGGTTATCTAAGTATCATGTTTTCTTTGATTGCTTTGAAAGAACTGCTGTTATTCCATTTGATAGTTTAGATATTAAACCATTTCTGTACCATACTTTATATATGAATTCTGTAAGATTTACCTTAGACGGGAGTGATTGTGAGGGGTACGTTCTGTTAGCGGCTAGCTCGAATGATAGTGAACTAAGCTTAAAACGAATCCAAGTGGTGAAGGAATTTCCTGATGTTTTCCCAGATGACATACCTGAGTTTCCTCCTCAGCGAGAGATAAAATTCATCATTGAACTAGTACCTAGAACCGGACCAATTTCTATAGCACCGTACTGGGTGTCACCACTGGAACTTGCAGAGTTGAAGAAGCAGTTGGATGAGCTACTTGGAAAGAAATTTATTCATCCCAGTGCATCACCTTGGGGAGCTCCAGTATTACTGGTAAAGAAGAAAGACGGTGGAATGAGACTTTGCGTAGATTACCAACAGCTAAATAAAGTCACTATCAAGAACAAGTATCCACTTCCACAGATAGATGATTTAATGGATCAGTTGAAAGGTGCAACTGTGTTCTCGAAGATTGATTTGCGATCGGGCTATCACCAGATTCGAGTGAAAGAGTCAAATATACCGAAGACTGCATTTAGAACTCGATATGGTCACTATGAGTATACGGTTATGTCGTTTATACTAACTAATGCTCCTGCAATTTTCATGGATTACATGAATCGTATTTTCCGTCCGTACCTTGATCAGTTCGTAGTGGTTTTCATAGACGACATCCTTATCTACTCAAAGACAGAAAAGGAGCATGAAGAATACCTAAGGACTGTATTGCAGATACTAAAGACTCGAAAGTTATATGCTAAACTATCAAAGTGCGAGTTTTGGACAGAAAAGGTTGCATTTTTGGGACATGTTATATCACATGGAGGAATTGCAGTGAATCCTTCTAAGCAGTAGTGCAATGGGAACCACCTACGATCGTTACAGAAGTTCGGAGTTTTCTCGGACTTGCTGGATATTACCGGAGGTTCATCAAAGGGTTTTCACAGATAGCCATACCTTTGACTTAACTTACACGAAAGGAAGTTCCATTTATCTAGACGGTTGAGTGTGATAATTAGGAAGAACAAGTTGGTAACACTTGGCTTCGTGTATGACCATGGCATACTGGGAGTTGGGTCGTTACCAAAGTGGCACTAATATTTGACTGATCAAGTAAGTAAGGAAATTTATGTGAAATGTCACATAATGTGTCTATTTGATACGATGTTATTTAGTTACAAGTCTGGAATCTTTGTGCACTGGAAGTATTTGCCGTTGCTTCGTGACTTTTCTCAAATTCTTAAGTTTAGTTGGGGTTCTGCTTTCCTTGCGCACATGTATCGATCATTATGTCAGACATCGAGATATGATTGCAAGGACATGGATGGTCCTATGGCATTGCTTCTTGTGTAGGTCTGGATACGAATGTGACGGAGAGCCAAATGTCGGTTTAGAATTTTTCAATATAGAAAATAAACGTTTCGTTGCGAGTATAGCCCAAACCAATACTTAACCCTCAATCAAAGTTTAAAATATAGGATTGTCACAATCCAAAACAAATATAAACCGGGAGTTTTAAATTCCTGATCGTCTTCCCTTGGACCATGCAAATTGATGCGCACACTCTTGGTTGTGAAATGCGGGGGGTTTTAATCATGGGACAGAAAATTTAAAAGAACTAAAGAATAAACGAACTAGCAAGAGATCAAAAGGAAATTAATGCAATTTAGAAGAAAGCAAGATCAAAACTAGTGAAAATGCAATAATTGTATAAAAGAGTCTTGACTTGGGAATGAGAATTAAGGAATCCTATCATTGTCATAACCACAACTATGGTAATTATGATGAGTTAATCTCACTTCGTCAACTCCTAACATCGAGGAGTAAGTCAACCAAGCATAATTGACCTTAATCCACAAGTCCTAGCTAACTTACTATTAACATAGTAGAAAGTTAGCGTTAGTGGAAACAAGAGTCAACTAACAACCCAAGAATTACCACTAAATATCAGACAGACTCTAGTATCCTAGGAACTCATTTCCCAAGCCAAGGTTTGAAAATATACTCAAAATTCTCAAGTGGAATTTTTACAAACACTTGGTGGGCAAAATAACAAAACATGACAAATAGCAAAAGATAATGAAAAATATAACCAACTATGCACAATATCAACAATAGAAACTCAATCAAGCATATATAAATCATAAAAAACCAAATTCATAAACAAAATATTCAAGAATCAAAATTGCATATATTAACAAAGTAACTTTAACTATGAGAAAAATGTAGCAAGAGTAGCGTAATTAAATAGAAAATTGAAGAGTACTTACAATGAGACAAGCAAAATCCAAGATCATAACTAAAATTGTAAATTTCTACTATGAAATCTATATAAACCCTAAGAGAGAATTGGAAGAAAACTACTCTACACTACTTCTACTCCTAATTATGTTGTAATCTATCTAAAAATGGTGCCTAAAAGTGTTCCCCTTTGATATAGAATGATGTCCCCTTATATAAACTCCAAATCAGCTTCAGCACTTCCAAAATTGGGCCAAGAGGCCTCTAAAATCGCGAGTCACGTGCTCAATTAATGAAGTCACGTGCCCAAACTTGTGCCTACGCACAGGGTTGTGTGCGTACGCACACTTGCTGATTTCCATCTTGTGCGTACGCACAGGGAGTTATGTGTATGCACACTTGAGTGTGTGCTTCTCCTTTGTTTTCTTCATGTGTTCTTCCTTTTTTCATGCTTCCTTCCCCTTCTACTAAACCATTCTTGCCTAATTGACCTAAAATCACTTAACAAAACCTATCACGGCATCGGATGGAATAAAAAAGGAATTAAATTGATCAATATAAGCACAAAAATGCATGTTTTCACATTTAGGTGAAATTGAGAGAGGAAACACAAAAGCATTCTACTTTAGTGAATAAGCATGAGTTTATATGATGAAATCTACTTAATTCAAGCCAAAATTTATCGTCAAATATGGATTCATCAGAATGCCGACAATAGGGCCTCTGTCGGTGGATACCAGCTTTCCACTCGCTCGCACGTAATATTTAACTAAGATGTCAATTTTGTTATTTTTGCTGTATTAATTACTTTCTAATATGAACATGATATGGCAGGTGAAATGATTATCAACCCACCATTGAGCACTATAAAAATTGGATAACCTCTGACATCAGGAGAAGGTTGGACGATCTTCCTCTGGATGCGGTACGTGTTATGTTGCTAAGACCTTTTGTTATATTTAACTAAATTGATAACTGGTGCACTTATACCTTTGAGGTTTGATATGTTTTTTCAGTTTGTGTGGGACACATACAGTCCCAATCGGGTTGCACCTCATGTTATTCCATTTGACATTAACAACGGTGCAAATCTTTTGAGTGCAACTGTACCTTTAATATGTTTTGAGGCTGTGGAGTGGCATCCGACTGATAGGATTAGAAGACAGTTTGGCTTTCATCAAGACCCCCCAGTCGAAGCTATAAAACTTGGAGTGTCCCATAACATAGTACTGACAAGTCCAAAGAATAAGAACTGGGGTGTAGAACACGCAGTATGGATCTCACAATGGTTAAATAATTCTGTGTGTGTCTTGACAGGTGAACATGTTGACAACTTTTAACCATCCAACCAGAACATGGACTGGTATATTGGTAAATTCGATGATCACCTGCGGCTCTCTGAGCTTGCTGAGCAAGAGGAAGAATATCAACAAGAACAATCACATCAGTAAGAATAACAACCTCAGCAAAAACAACCACCTCAACAACAAGGACCACCTCGGCAAGAATAACGACTGGTTTCACAATCGTATGGATACGCATCATATCCATACCTACCATATCAATAGCCATATCATACCTACCACAGTATCCACACCTACAGTACTTACAGGAATATGCACAACCTTCCACCCAACCTTCATACAGTCACCATACTCACAACTATATCCACATTATCCACCCCCACCATACACACATAAATATACACAATCTTTCACCCACCTTCCCTACAGCCATATGGTCAGCCATCTACCATGTGTGAGGCATACAAACCGACACAGGCACCGCAAGGTTCATTGACACAGTTACTAGGCACAGTGGCACTGGATGAGGATTTACATAGACAGATTATTGATTGGGTCCAGGGTCCCGAATCATCTTGGTAGGTTAATGATTTATACTCTATCCAGGACCCTCTATAGGTGCCAGTGGCTAACGTTGTTCCCAGACGATTGTCTTTGGATGCGAGGCATCCACCGCGAGCCTATTATGAGCATTCTAGGGGAAGAACTTCTATTGATTCAGTTAGGAGTGTCCACAGAGGGATTGGATGTCGCTAAAGTCTGACACGAACTTCTATGCCTGAGGGTGACGAGGAGGAGAATGAGGATGCAGTTGATGAGACTCCTGGAGGTGAGGATGTGGCTGATGAGACTCTTGCAAATGAGGATGAAGTTGATCAATGATAAACCACTATTTTATGGTTTATCTTGTGCTGATTTGAGTGGCTTTTATCAAGTCTTTACACACTTATTCATACTATTTGCATGATTTTACAATTCCTTCCTAATTTTGTTCTATGGTTGAAAACTTGCTTCCTAAGCCTTTAAATTGTATATTTTTAATTCTCCTTTATATCATTCAATGCCGTGATTTGTGTGTTAAGTGTTTCAGGCTTTATAGGGCATGAATGGCTTAAAGGATGAAGAGGAAGCATGCAAAAATGGAAGGAACACAAGAAATAAAGGAGACAACCAGCGAGCATTGACGTGCATGCATGGCTCACGCGTGTGCGTGATCTGGAGAAATTTACAGCAACGCGTATGCGTACCTGAAATGTATGCGTGAGAAGCAATTTGCACAGCGATCGTGCGCGTACCTGACGCATACGCGTGACACACGAAGTTGACCAGCGACGCGTACGCGTGACTGACGCGTACGCATGACATGCGCGACCTGCAGAAAATGCAGAAAATGCTAGGGGCGATTTTGGGCTGAGTTTGGACCCAATTTTCAGCCTAGAAACGCAGACTAAAGCCAGGGGACAAGCAGAGACTCAAGGGACATACACATACACTTCTCATTATTCACAATTCAGGTTTTAGATGTAGTTTCTAGGGAGGGAGGCTCTCTCCTCTCTCTAGGTTTTAGGATTTCTCTTAGTTTTAGGTTTATTTCTTCTCAATTCCAGGTTCAATGTTCCTTTAATTTAGTTTCTTTTCTACTTTTATTTATCTTAGTATTCTACTTCATCTATTTCGCCTATTAATTACTTTATGTTGCTATTTGGTTTATGAATTCTCATGTTTAATTTGATTTTCTATTTAATGCAATTTGAAGTATTTCATATTTATGATTTTAATCTAGCTTTTTACATTCTTAGCTTGAATTGATTAACTGGAGACACTAGAGTTATCAAACTCCTTGTTGATTGATAATTGGAATTTGCTGGTTAGTTTGGATCCCTCTAAAGCTAGTCTTTCCTTAGGAGTTGACTAGGACTTGAGGAATCAAATTGATTAGTCCACTTGACTTTCCTTTATTTAGTAAGGGTTAACTAAGTGGGAGCAATGAACAATTCTCATCACAATTGATAAGGATAACTAGGATAGGACGTCCAGTTCTCATACCATGCTAAGAGCTTTGTTAGTTATTAATTTAATTCTTGAAATTTACTTTTCTTATTCATTATTTAAAACCCAAAAAGATACAATCCCATAACCAATAATAACTACACCTCCCTGCAATTCCTTGAGAGACGACTCGAGGTTTAAATACTTCGGTTTATTTTTATTGGGTTTGCTTAAGTAACAACCAAATTTATTTGTACGAAAGGATTCTTTGCTGGTTTAGAAACTATACTTTCAACGAGAATATATTTGTGAAATTCTTTACTAGCAAAAATCCTTTCGTCAAAATGGCGCCATTGTCGGGGAATTGCAAACATGTGCCTTATTATTGCTTATTGTAAATATTTACTTTTTGGTTTCTTTGTTGGTGATTCTAGTTTTAGGAGTTTATTTTCATTAATTTTTATTAGTTTTTATTTTCTTTAGCTACTATGAATTCTCACCCCTTTGGCTATGAGTTTAGTTCAAATTATGTTGCAGGAAATGGACGTTATAATGTGAATAGGCATCAAGGTTGGAACAGTCAAAGATGGGAGGAGCCACAAGGATTTGAGCAACCCTCTTGGCAACAATCCCCTCCAATGCACTATAACCAACAATCATTATATGATGCATACCAAGACAATAGTCATGGAGGACCTTCTCGTGATAACCAACCTCCACCAAATTACTATGATCGAGAGCCATTCCAGGGTGCATACCAAGATGATGAATATGGTGGACCCCTTTGTAGTTACCAACAGGCCCCGCCATATGCTTATGAACCACCTCCTCAACATAGCTGTGGACCACCATACTCACAAGCCACCTACAACCATTCACCTCCATATGACTGATAAACCACTATTTTATGGTTTATCTTATGCTGATTTGAGTGGCTTTTATCAAGTCTTTACACACTTATTCATACAAATTGCATGGTTTTACAAATTCCTTCCTAGTTTTGTTCTATGGTTGAAAACTTATTTCCTAAGCCGTTAATTTGTGTATTTTAATTCTCCTTTATACAATTCGATGTCGTGATCTGTGTGTTCAGTATTTTCAGGCTTTATAAGGCAGGAACGGCTAGGAGGATAGAGAGGAAGATTGCAAAAATAGAAGGAGCACAAGAAATAAAGGGGACAACCAGCGAGCATCGACGCGTACGCATGGTTCACGCGTGCGCGTGATCTGGAGATTTTCACAGCGACGCGTGCGCGTACCTGACGCGTACGCATGGATTGGAGTTCTAGAAGACGACGCGTGCGCGTGCCTAACGCGTACGTGTGACTGACGCGTACGCGTGACATGCACGATCTGCAGAAATCACAGAAAACGCTGGGGGCGATTTTGGGCCGAGTTTGGACCCAGTTTCCGGCCCAGAAGCACAGACTAGAGCTAGGGAACATGCAGAGACTCAACACACATTCTCATTAGTATAGTTTTAGATTTTTAGTTTCGAATCTAGAGAAAAATTACTCTTCTTCTAGGTTTTCTTTTACTTTCATAGATTTCTAGTTTTATGCTTTTGCTTTGGATATTGAGAAGAGTCATTACCTTCGTTGAAGTTGCTATTCTAGTTTGTTTCCTTATTCCCTTACTCTTCTATATCCTTAATTTTTGTTCAGAGTTACAATTGGATTGTTTTTAGAATTTATTAATGCAAGAAGTATTTTTCTATTTAAATTTCATTATTTGTTTAATTGCTTCCAATTGATTTTAATTATTATGTTCTCTTTTTACTTCTCTTATAAAACAACGAAGATGGTATTCATGTTGATAGAGTAGACTCCCAACTTGACTTGAGGGTTGATTAAAAGGAGACACTTGAGTTAGAATGCTCAAGTGATTAGTTAAATTGGAAGTTGTTGGCTAATTCTCTATTTAATAACGCTAGTCCTTCCCTAGGGAGAGGATTAGGATTTGCAAATAAGAGTTAGCTCAATCACTTGACTTTCCTTTATTTAGTAAGGGTTAACTAAGTGAAAATAACAACCTCTTTATACTACACTTGAGAGAATTCCAACAAGGATAGAACTTCCAATTAATCATTTCCCCAGTCAAGGCTTTTTAATTCGAATATATAAATCTCTTTTAATTTTCATTGCGCTACTTTACATTTATTTATTTTCTGTTATTATCAACTCTCAAAATTTCTCGAAAAACTCCTGATTAATAAGATAGCACCCTTTTGTCAGTTCGTTGGGAGACGACCTGGGATTCATACTCCCAGTATTTTTTATTCTAATTTTGTGACAACCCTTCTAAATTGATAAGCGAATTTTTGCTGGTTAAGAACTATACTCGCAACGTATTCCTTCTATTAATTTCTTAATTGGCTAATTTCCGCACCCATCAATTTTTTGCGCCGTTGCCGGGGAGTTGCAATTGTGTGCTAATTTATTAGTTGGTGTAAATATTTTTAATTTTATTTATTTGCATATTTTAGTTTATTTTATTATCATGAGCTATATGTTTCTCTCGTTGAATGATGCGTTCACTGCCTGATCCGAGCTTAGTTGCATTTGATCCCGAAATTCAAAGAACTCTTTCACGTATTAGGTGAGCTCGGCGTCGGTTAGCCTCTGAGGGTGGTGAAGTGGTTGTTATCAATTCACCAGTCTCATCTGAGGGCAAATCTAAAGCGACATTCAACGAAGAAACAAGCTCCTCTACTACTAATTCGGTTGATTTACGTGCAGGTAATATGGCGGAGCCCAGGAGGATTACTCTCCAGGAGGTAAGAGCCCTAGACTTTACTCTGCAATCGTATCAAGTACGTCACCCAAATCTGGCTGCAGATTTTGAACTGAAGACTGCACTAATCAACTTGATGCCTAAGTTTCATAGCTTACCAACTCAGGAGCCTATCAAGCACCTCAGTAATTTTTAGATAGCCTGTTCTACTGTTAGGCGTCATGGTGCAGATGAAACTTCTATTCTGCTAACTGCCTTCCCATTTTCTCTTGAGGGAAAGGCGAGGGAGTGGTACTACACTCAACCTGAAATGACTGTTACTAACTGGGATATGCTCAGAAGAGAATTCTTGGAAAAATACTTTCCAGCTGAAGTTACAGATAGACTGAGAAAGGAGATCTCCTGCATTATTCAAGGCGAACTGGAGACCCTTTATGAGTATTGGGAGCACTTCAAGAATCTTCTAGACGCATGCCCCCATCACATGATTGACAAGTTGGTGTTGATTAGCTACTTCACTCAAGGAATGAAGCCTCGGGATAAGACTACATTGGATGGTGCAAGTAATGGTTCTCTGAAAAAGTACAAGACCGCAGATGAAGCGTGGAAACTGATCAGCGACTTAGCTGAGTCCACTCGGAATCACAGGCACAGGAACAACCACCCCAAAGGTGTTGCAGAGATTTCCTCTAGCAGTGAGACTACTGCCTTCACACAAGCTGTATGTGAGATGACCAACCTACTGAAGCAGATACAACTAAATCAACAACAACCTCAGCCTCCCTCACCACAACAAAGTCAACAGTTGGTTCCTCAAAGAGTATACGAAATATGTGCTGATTACACTCATTACACTGATAAGTGTCCACAGCTCCAACAAGAAGACAACACCTTGGCAGCTACTCACAATTTCTATGACTGCCCGAATCAAGGATATAATCAACAAGGCAGCAATTACAACCAAGGTGGAACCCACAATCAAGGTTGGCAAGACAACTCTAACCAAGGATGGAGAGATAATTCCAACCAGGGATGGAGAGATAATTCCAACCAGGGATGGAGAGATAATTCCAACCAAGGTTGGAGGGATAGCTACAATAGAGGAGGCAGAGACAACAATAAAAATCAGAGGTGGAACAACAACAATAGACAGCAGAACCAAAACCAGCCTTACAGAGCACCTCACGTAAGGCAGTCCCAAGCACCTCAGAACAACCAACAGCAGGTCCCCCAAATCACTTACCCAACTTCCTCTTCCAATGACGAGTTGCTTCACTCTCTGGCACAAAGACAAACGACCATGGAAAACACACTTAATGGTCTGACTTCTGCTATACAAGCTCTCGTCTCTCAGATGGGATCGTCAAGTACCTCCAACACTCAACCTTCAAGCTCCAGTACAATTCCTTCTCAACCTATACCGAACCCCAAAGGTGGCATCAATGCCATCACTTTGAGGTCTGGAACTACACTGCAAGAGAGGAATCATGAGGAGCCAAGCTCAAAGGAGAACATTCAAGCTGAAGATGTTGTGGAGGTAGAGGATGCTGAAGAAGAGAATGTAGTACAAGACTTGGTTGAAGAAGAAGCAGCTCAGCCAAGGAATGGAGCACCAAGGGACGCAGAAGCTACAAGTGGCGCCATTCCTATCCCATTTCCCCACCTTGCTAGGAAATCCAGAAAGCAGATGGAGCTAGACCCTAAAATGGTAGAAATATTCAAAAAAGTTGAGGTAAAGATTCCACTTTTTGATGCCATTCAGCAGGTACCTAGATATGCTAAGTTTCTAAAGAATTTGTGCATGCATAAGGATAAATTACAGAATTTAAAAACTATTCCTCTAGGCAGTTCCATTTTCGCTTTAGTAGGTGATATACCTGAAAAATGTAGTGACCCAGGTCCATGCATGGTTACTATTACTATAGATGGTGTGAAATTTTATGACTGTATGTGTGAATTAGGAGCGTATGTTAGTATAATGCCATTATCTGTATATGATGCTTTGAGGCTCCCTCCCTTAAAAAGGTCGGCAGCTCATTTTGTTTTAGCAGATAAAAGCATTATCTCCGTGGTTGGAATTGCTGAGGACGTGCTGGTAAGCATTAAGGGGCTCACATTTCCTATTGACTTCTATATTTTGGAGATGCCCCTAATAACTCAAGAAGACCATCATCCATCCTACTTGGAAGGCCTTTCCTGAAGACTTCGAAGTTCAAGTTGGATGCCTTCTCAGGAACATACTCTTTTGAGATAGATGGCAGAGCAGTGAGCTTCAATTTGGATGAAGCTATGAAGCATCCTCCTGAAGACCATTCCATCTTCCAGTGCAACATCATTGATGAGACTGTAGCTGCAGTTCACCAGGAGGAAGTAGAAGAGAGGCACATGGAGCAAGATGCAAGTGTGGGGACACCCCCTGGACAAGATGAGGACACGTTACAACCATCACTGGCTCCAGATGATCAAGTGCCTAGCCATGAGCAGAAATTGGAATTAAAGCCCCTTCCACCCCACCTCAAGTATGCTTACCTTAAGGATAATCAAAAGCTCCCAGTTATCATTGCAATGGAACTTACTCCCCAACAGGAGGAGCAGCTGCTTAGTGTGTTGAGAAGACACAAGAAAGCAATTGGGTGGAGCTTGGCGGATATAGTAGGCATCAGTCCTCAAGTTTTTGAGCATAGGATATTTTTAGAAGAGGGAGCAAGGCCTGTCCGTTAACCCCAAAGAAGACTGAATCCCACCATCTTAGAAGTTGTCAAGAAAAAAGTGACCATGCTACTTGAAGCAGATATCATCTACCCCATCTCAGATAGTGAATGGGTCAGTCTAGTACAAGTGGTGCCCAAGAAGTCTGGAGTCACAATAGTAAAAAATGAGCATGGAAAGCTCCTGACAACTAGAATGCAGAATTCATGGAGAGTTTGCATTGATTACAGGCGTCTCAACCAAGCTACTCGCAAGGATCATTACCCCTTGCCATTTATTGATCAGATGCTTGATCGCCTGTCAGGTAAATCCCATTATTACTTTTTATATGGTTATACAGGCTATTTTTAAATTCATATAGCTCCTGAAGATTAGGAGAAGACTACTTTTTACATGCCCCTTTGGAACGTATGCATACAAAATGATGCCTTTTGGCTTATGTAATGCACCGGCTACTTTCCAAAGATGCATGATGAGTATCTTCTCAGATCTTATTGAGAACTGTATGGAAGTTTTCATGGATGATTTTAGTGTATATGGTGATTCATTTAGCCTTTAGTTGGGTAGTTTAGCTAGAGTATTAGATAGGTGTGTTAGTTCAAACCTTGTTTAAATTTTGAAAAATGTCACTTTATGGTAAAACAAAGAATTGTACTAGGACATGTTGTCTCTAATACTGGTATTTCTGTAGATCCAGCAAAGGTAGATGTCATTTCTAGTTTGCCCTACCCTTCGTCCGTGAGGAAAGTCCATTCGTTTCTTGGCCATGCAGGTTTCTATAGGAGATTTATCAAGGACTTCAGTAAGGTAGCACTGCCTTTATCCAGACTGCTGCAGAAATATGTTGAGTTCAAGTTCAGTGAGGATTGCATAGAAGCATTTGATAAGCTAAAAATCGCCTTGACTCAAGCTCCGATTGTGAGAGGACCAGATTGGAGCCAGCCCTTTGAGATTATGTACGATGCCTCTAACCATGCAGTAGGAGTGGCACTGGCTCAGCGCGAAGGTAAGGATCCTTTCGTAATTGCTTATGCTTCTAAGACTTTAGACGTTGCTCAGTTTAATTACACTACCACTGAGAAAAAGCTTATGGCTATTGTTTTTCCTCTGGATAAATTCCGAGCCTATTTACTTGGTACTAAGGTGGTAGTGCACTCAGACCATGCAGCTCTAAAGTATTTATTAGCTAAAAAAGAGTCCAAACCAAGGTTAATACATTGGATATTGCTGCTGCAAGAATTTGATTTAGAAATTAAGGATAGGAGTGGTTCCCAGAATTTAGTGGCAGACCACTTGAGTCGCCTTGAGCACATTAAGACTGACTCCACCCCTATCAATGATGCTTTTCCATTTGATAGCTTACACGCAGTATCTGAAGTAGTTCCTTGGTATGCACCTGTAGCTAATTATCTAGTTAGCCACACTTTCTCTCCTAATTTTACTAAGCATCAAAGAGACAAGCTGAAAAGCGAGTCCAAATATTATATATAGGATGACCCATATTTATGGAGGTATGGTGATGACCAGGTAATTAGAAGGTGTGTGTCCCAATCAGAATTCCTGTCCATTTTAGAGGCTGCCACTCTTCTGAGAGTGGAGGACATTTCGGCCCTCAAAGAACAGCTAGAAAAATTTTAGACTGTGGATTTTGGTGGCCCATTCTTTTTAAGGATGATGCTGCCTTTTGTAAATCTTGTTCCCCATGCCAAAGGTTTGGTAATATATCCAAGAGAGATGAGATGCCCCAACAGATTATGCTATTCTGTGAAATTTTTTATGTTTGGGGCATTGACTTCATGGGTCCATTTCCAAACTCTAGTGGTTACCTTTATATACTGTTTGCTGTAGATTATATTTCTAAATGGGTGAAAGCAATTCCTACCCGTACTGATGATGCTAACACTATTGTCTCCTTTGTTAGAAACCATATTATCTGTCGCTTTGGATCACCACAAGCAATCGTGAGTGATCAAGGCACTCACTTCTGTAACAGGAGACTAGCTGGACTACTGAAGAAGCATGGGATCGTTCACAAAGTGGCAACAGCTTACCATTCCTAGACCAATGGACAAGCAGAGGTGTCTAACAGAGAAATAAAGCGCATTCTGGGGAAGATAGTAAAGCCTCATAAGAAGGAATGGAGCACCAGACTTGTTGATGCGCTCTAGGCGTATCGGACAGCATACAAGACACCCATTGGGATGAGCTCCTTCCGCTTAGTATACGGAAAGGCTTGCCACCTTCCAGTAGAGGTGGAACACAAGGCTTTCTGGGCTGTGAGGGAGTGCAACATGGGATTTGAGAAAGCTGGCGCTGAAAGGAAGCTGCAACTAGCAAAACTGGAGACCCTTCGACTTGAAGCTTATGACAACGCCATATTATACAAAGAGAAGGTGAAGGCTGTGCATGACAAGCATATTAAGAGAAAAGAGTTCAGACCTAGAGATCTAGTTCTCCTTTACAACTCCAGGCTGAGACTCATGCGAGAAAAGCTGAGATCCAGATGGGAAGGCCCCTATAGAGTAGAGAAGGCAGAGCCATATGGAGTCTTCCACCTGAGTCATCCCTCAAGTTCCGATTTCATCAAGGTCAATGGACATTGCCTAAAGCTTTATCATGGTGAGAAGATGAAGGAACACAAAGAGCTAGAGGTCTTCCTCTTGGAGGACCCACCAACAGAAGCAGAATGAGCCTGAAGACCGTCCAACTAAAGGACGTAAAAGCAAAGTGCGAGGTGGGAGACAACCCACCATGGTATGATTGTTCCCTTTTTATCAGTCTTATTTTATTTTCTTTTCTTTTTATTAGCATTAATCCATAATTTCTGCATATTCATCAGCATGTTGCATTCAGTATTCTGCACCAAAAAAAAAGAGAGAAAGTGGCAGAAAGTTGCATGGGAGCAATGCAGAAAGTTTGCCAATCGCACAAGCATAACCACACGAACGCGTCCCTCACGCGTGCGTGTCATTTGAATATTTGGCACCTCATGCGTACGCGTCAATGACGCACACGCGTGACCTAGGAAAATCGATGTAAAGAGGTGTCAGGCCGAAAGTTGTGATGGCCTAGTGCGGGAACTATTCCCAAGGCACAAAGTCACTCACGCGTACGCATCCTTGACGCGTGCACGTCATTTTCAAATCCTGAACACTCACGCGTGCGCGTCAATGACGCGCACGCGTCGTATGCTATTTTGGCACACATCTCGATACAAACAGAGAGTTGTACGTGCGCAAGGCTGCCTACGCGTCGCCTCCCCATTAGCGCGACCCACGCGTACGCATGGAGTACGCGTACGCGTCACTCGTGCAACACCACCAGAACCCTGCGCCGCCACTTTTCTGATCTTTTCTTTTTCAATCCTAATTTCTTTCTTCTTTCTTCTTTCTTCTTTCTTTCTCTTCTTTCTTCTTTATTCTTCATTCTTTTTTTCCTTCTTCTTTCTTTACTTTTTTTTTCTTCTTCCCCCCCTTCCATCATATTTTCTTCACCTCCCATTCTCCATTACATCTCTTTGTCACCTTTTTCTCAAGGTTCTTTCTTTCTATTTTCTTTCTTCTCTCCTTATTATTTATTTATTTTTGTATTATTTTACTTGGTGTTAGAAATCTAATTGGGTGATTGTTTTCTTCCATAATTGCTTGTGGATTATTAAGGAGTTGTTTGATAATTATCACTAATTATTTTTGGGTTGCTTGCATGTTCAAACTTAATACTTTCAATAACATATTTACCATGCATACTAAGTGTTTGTGAAAAAGTCCGTATGGCATTGTGAACTTTTAATTATTCTATCCTTCTACTCTAATACCTGTTTTTCATAAAACCCTTTCAATATTTTATTAATTGAATATAATTGTCAATACAAACGTGATTGTTAGTTCGTTACATTTGATAATCAAATTAAGCAATAAATGCTTGATCTATGCTACTCATGCCTTTGCCGGCATGCCAATAAACATCTTGTATTTAATTGTCTTAATTTATCATGCTATATTTCCATTGATGTCCTGATTACATGTAGTCGCAACCATGTGTTAACGACATCCTTCTTTACCTTGGCATTGATTATCACTTGTACTGTCCTCCTCCTTGCTTTAACCCTTGGCTTTACATGTTACTTTCCTTTTCCCTTTTCAGGATGGCCATCAAGAAGGATAAAGAGAAAGCTGCTCCCAAACCACCGGCAAGGAGAGGAACAAAAAGAGCACTAGCTGCGGAACCATCTTCCACATCAGAAAAGCCCTCAACAAAGCGAGTCAAGAGGATCATCAAGGTCGATGAAACAGAGAAAGCCTTTCAAGTAAGGGACACTGCGCGGTTCACTAACCGCTATTGTGAGCAGATGTTCCCCATCCTGGCTGAGAGAAACTACAACAATGAGCACCTACTCATCCTCCCTACCCACATTTTTAAGTTTGTTGAGCCCCGCCTTGAGCGCAGACAATGGGGATTCTTACGGAGGCAGCCACGGCAGGTCAATCTCTCATGGGTAGTTGAATTCCACTCCAATTTTCACATGCCAACCCTGCAGTCTGTCTATGTCCGTCCGAAGCAAGTCCCTATCTCTGAAGGGGCCATTCAGTGAGCTTTAGATCTCCCCCTGCCCTAGAAGGATTGGACGCATACCAAGAAGCCTCTTTCAAGCACCAGACATACCAATTTGACTGGGACGCCATCCTCAAAGTTATAGCACAACCTGGCAGTAGATGGATCTATGGATACCATCAATCCCGACCTAAGGGCATATTGGCTTCAGCACTCACTTTGGAGGCTCGAGTGTGGGCACAAATTATGTCCCATTACATCTTTCCAAGCACTCACGATTCCTCATTCACTGCAGATATGGCTGTTCTCCTCCGGTGTATCATTACAAACCAGCCTCTCAACTTACCAAGACACCTCCGGCACGCCATGGGACACGTACAGATTGCGGGTAACCAACCCTTTTCCGCCTTGGTTTTAGATCTAGTCTCGGCAGCCGGAGTCTCCTACAGAGCTGGAGACACCAAGACCATACTTCCGCGGGATGATCAGTATATCCCCAATGGGAAGTACATCAGACCCCCAACAGCCACTACCAGCCGGACCGCAGACCCGGCCGGAGATATTCCTTCTCCTTCCACATCACAAGCACCTTCAACAAGTCAGTTGCTCCTACAGATACTTTAAAGGTTGGACCAGCTTGACCGGCAAGCAAAGCAAGGAGAGTGCCGTAACAAGCGCCGATTTACATACCTCAAGGAGCTAATTGTCGGCAACCACCCACCTGAAGAAGAACCAGACACTCCGAACTCCACTTCACCTACCAGCACTGGGAGCCCTGACGACTCTGACTGTGGAGATGCTGTTACCAGCCCCCCTCTGTTCCTGACAGATGGCACCGAGGACGGTGCCAATCTTTAAGTGTGGGGAGGTCGATCAGTACTTGACTTCCAGAGGTAATCTCTCTCTCTTAACACCAACATTTTAGTTTTTCTTTGGTTAGATAGAATAGATTGCATGATAATAATTATTTGTATGTATGTTTGCTTGGTTAAAGTAATAAATTTCTTTTCAAAGACTCTATTTTATAATATTTCACTAATTTAATTTGAAAAATTTATGTTAAACTTGTTTGAAGACTGTAAATTGGAACATGGTTTTTGAGTTAAGAACACACAACCTGTGAGATTTGAGCTTAATTACATGGTTACACTATTTAACCATAATATTTTATTCTTGTGTGTTTTCTCTATGATTGTAATTTTTATTTTGTTCCACTCTATATGTCCAGTGTTTAATGTGTTATATGCATGCATATGATTGAGGCCATTATTTGATTATTAGCTCACTTATCCCAAATAGCCTACCCTTTTAATTACCTTTGTTAGCCACCTTGAGCCTTTTAATCCCCATTTGTTCTATATTTTACCACATCACTAGCCTTAAGCGGAAAAACAATCAATTACCCCAATTGAATCTTTGGTTAGCTTAAGATAGAGATTGTGTATTAACTAAGTGTGGAAAAACTGTGGGAACATGGGTTAATAGGGAATGTGTTATGATAAAATATTGGGAATTTGGGTACCTACTCATGTGAGACCAGAAAAATTAAAAATCCATGTGCATTGATAAGTTATATTTACTTTTCTATATATATTAAAAAAATACCAATAAATAAATAATTAAATAAATAAGGGGACAAAATTACCCCAATGTTAAGCTAATGAAAAATCAATGCATAGGTGATACAAATTAAAAGAAGAGTTGATGCATGAGTATGTAATGCAAAAGTGAGAATTTTGGGTAGTTAGGCATAATTTTAGAAGTTATATAGAGTGTGTGTGTGTGTATAGGTGAGAGCTTAGGTTAATCAAGGATTCAATTTATAGCTCACTTACCCATACATATATCCTCACCTTTGCCTTAGCCCCATTACAACCTTGAAAAGATCTCATGATGTTTGCATTGGAACATTAAATATTTGTTGATTGGTTAGGTGAAGAACAAAGTTTAGAAAGCATGACTAGAGAAGACTAGAGTGAATTACCCCATACATCTGAGTGATTAGAGTGCATATACACCATCAGTGAGGGTTTAATGCTTAATTCTATGTTCCTTGCTTTTATGAGCTATCTTCTCACAAGTTTACTTGTCTTTTATTATATGATTTGAATTAATAGAATTTGAATTATTTTTGTCTTGGAGAACTTGTTTACTTTTAACCAAGTAGATAGAAAATATCTTAGCATATAGTTGCATTCATATACACAGGTTGTATTGCATTGCATGAGTCTTACTTTTCTCTACTCGTTTATTTTATCTCCTTGAGCTTATCATGAGGACATGCTAATGTTTAAGTGTGGGGAGTTTGATAAACCACTATTTTATGGTTTATCTTGTGCTGATTTGAGTGGCTTTTATCAAGTCTTTACACACTTATTCATACAAATTGCATGGTTTCAAAAATTTCTTCCTAGTTTTGTTCTATGGTTGAAAACTTGCTTACTAAGCCTTTAATTTGTGTATTTTAATTCTCCTTTATACCATTCGATGCCGTGATCTACGTGTTCAGTATTTTCAGGCTTTATAAGGCAGGAATAGCTTGGAGGATGAAGAGGAAGCTTGCAAAAATAGAAGGAGCACAAGAAATAAAGGGGACAACCAGCGAGCATCAACGCATACGCATGGTTCACGCGTGCGCGTGATCTGGAGATTTTCACAGTGACGTGTGCGCGTACCTGACGCGTACACATGGATTGGAGTTCTGCAAGAAGACGCGTGCGTGTGCCTAACGCGTACGCGTGACACGCGAAGATGACCAGCAACGCGTACGCGTGACTGACGCGTACGTGTGACATGCGCGATCTGTAGAAATCACAGAAAATGTTGGGGGCAATTTTGGGCCGAGTTTGGACCCATTTTTTGGCCCAGAAACACAGACTAGAGCCAGGAAATATGCAGAGACTCAACACACATTCTCATTAGCATAGTTTTAGATTTTTAGTTTTGAATCTAGAGAAAAATTACTCTTCCTCTAGGTTTTCTTTTACATTCATAGATTTCTAGTTTTATGCTTTTGCTTTGGATATTGAGAAGAGTCATCACCTCCGTTGAAGTTGCTATTCTAGTTTGTTTCCTTATTCCCTTACTCTTCCATATCCTTAATTTTTGTTCAGAGTTACAATTGGATTGTTTTTAGAATTTATTAATGCAAGAAGTATTTTTCTATTTAAATTTCATTATTTGTTTAATTGCTTCTAATTGATTTTAATTATTATGTTCTCTTTTTACTTCTCTTATAAAACAACGAAGATGGTATTCATGTTGATAGAGTAGACTCCCAACTTGACTTGGGGGTTGATTAAAAGGAGACACTTGAGTTGGAATGCTCAAGTGATTAGTTAAATTGGAAGTTATTGGCTAATTCTCTATTTACTAACGCTAGTCCTTCCCAAGGGAGAGGACTAGGATTTGCGAATAAGAGTTAGCTCAATCACTTGACTTTCCTTTATTTAGTAAGGGTTAACTAAGTGAAAATAACAACCTCTTTATACTACACTTGAGAGAATTCCAACAAGGATAGAACTTCCAATTAATCATTCCCCCAGTCAAGGCTTTTTAATTCGAATATATAAATCTCTTTCAATTTTCATTGCGCTAATTTACATTTATTTATTTTCTGTTATTTAACTCTCAAAATTTCTCGAAAAAATCCTGATTAATAAGATAGCACCCTGTTGTCAACTCGTTGGGAGACGACCTGGATTCATACTCCCAGTATTGTTTTATTCTAATTTTGTGACAACCCTTCTAAATTGATAAGCGGATTTTTGCTGGTTAAGAACTATACTCGCAACATATTCCTTCTATTAATTCCTTAATTGGCTGATTTCCGCACCCATCAATGACCCCAACCCTTATCCACCACAGCAACCGCCATATGAACCATACCCAGAACCACCACCTCAATATTCACCATCTCCATATCCTCACCAAGCAGAACCTCCTTCCCATTATAAACCTTTCCTCCCAATTACTGAACCCTCCTATCCATCCCAACCTCCACTGGATGACAACACCCTTAGTGTTATTCGCCAAGGGCAAATAGAGCGTCAAACCACACTCATCTCTGCTTTTGCTGGTCTCACTTCTACACTCCAAAATCTTATATCCCGCATTAACCAACCCTCTACCTCCAATATTTAACCCTCAAGCTTTAGTACACCACCACCCTCCGTGCAAGAATACCCATATCCATCAATCCAAGAGCAAGATAATCCCAATTATGCTGTTGACATGGAACAAGAGAGAATGGATCGTCTTCGCGAATTCATACTTCATAAGAAGCTAGAGGAGGCCCTAAAGGTGGAGGTAGGAGAGACCCTTGAAGATGAAGGAGTGGTTGAAGGGAGTTGTCATGGAAAGGAAATCATCAAGGAGGAGTACGATTTTATACTAAAACAACTGGACAAAGCAGCAATTATTGAAGAGGAAGAGGTGGTTGCAGACTTAGGAGATGATGAACCTCCATGGAAAAGTCTAGTCATAGAGCCTCCTTCCAAGATGTTTGATATTGATGTTGAGGAGGGTATACAACCTCCAAGGCATATTCTGGTTGAAGACTTTGAGGAGGTTGATCAAGAGATGGATTCAATCATTGATGAATCCTTATCTGCAATTGAATCCTCTACCATTGGACTTGACATGGAGATTAAAGAAGAAACAGTATAACCTCACATGCCCTTGGTGAGCAATGAAAAAGAGATTGAATTGGAAGGAAGCTACCAAGAGGAAGAGGTTGAAACTGAAGATGCTCGCAAAGAGGTGAAAGTTGCCAAGGGAGAGCACAAGGGAATGGAGCTTGAAATCACCTTGCCAAAGCTGCTGGAGACCTCTCCCCCAAAGCCATTACCATCTAATACAACATTCAAGTGGGTAAAATTCTTATCCTTGACCTTTACTTTCCCACTTGAATATGGTTTACTTGAGACAGATGGTCAGCTTAGAGCTCTTTGTGGCTTTAAGAGTAAGAGGGAGATGATTAGTGGTTGGCAACACAATCCTAGGATCGTTGTGGTTGCGAGCTCAAAATATAAATGCAAGGGTTGGTGCAGAGCTCGAATGAATGGGTCTAGGAAGCTGTTTGGATGCCTTAGTGAGAATTCGGATTGCTTACCACTCGGATGGAATCATGATGATTGACTTGAAGACGGGTGTAGAATCAAGATTTGGGATCCGGGAATATCTGAGGATCAATTTTGGGAGCTCAAGGCTTATGAAGAACTCCATCAAAGCTTGAGGAATTTACCTGGTATTGATGGAGCTTATTGGAAGTTCAAGCATTGGTGGAAGTTTCAAGACGAGTTCAAGCACAAGCCACCATAACAAGGAGCTCACCAAATGTCCAACTTAAGGACTTTAACTAAAAGTGCTAGGTGGGAGACAACCCACCATGGTATAATCGTCCCTTTTCATTCCTAGTTTTATTTTTTTTTTCACAGTATTCATTCATAATTTCTGCATAATCATCCACATTCTACATTTTGCATTCTAAAAAAAAAGGGAATCGACACGTAAGCGTCTGATGAGCGGATATTTTATACGCTTTTTGGGGTTAATTTCATGCAGTTTCTAGTATGTTTTAGTTAGTTTTTAGTATATTTTTATTAGTTTCTAGGAAAAATTCATATTTTTGGACTTTACTATGAGTGCGTGTGATTTTCTGTAATTTCAGGTATTTTCTGGCTGAAATTGAGGGAGCTGAGCAAAAATTTGATTCATGCTGAAAAAAGACTGCTGATGTTGTTGGATTCTGACCTCCCTGCACTCGGAATGAATTTTTTGGAACTACAAGAGTCCAATTGGCACGCTCTCAATTGCGTTAGAAAGTAGACATCCAGGGCTTTCCAGCAATATATAATAGTCCATACTTTGTTCGAGAATAAACGACGTAAACTGGCGTTCAACACTAGTTCCATGTTGCATTCTGGCGTTAAACGCCAGAAACAGGTTACAAGTTGGAGTTAAACGCCAGAAACAGGTTACAACCTGGCGTTTAACTCTAGAAATAGTCTAGGCACGTGTAAAGCTCAAGTCTCAGCCCCAGCACACACCAAGTAGGCCCCAGAAGTGGATTTCTGCACTATCTATCTTAGTTTACTCATTTTTTGTAAACCTAGGTTACTAGTTTAGTATTTAAATAACTTTTAGAGATTTATTTTGTACATCATGACATTTTCATGTTTTACATTGTATCTCTACGGCATGAGTCTCTAAATTCCATGATTGGGGTGAGGACCTCTGCTGTGTCTCGATGAATTAATGCAATTATTTCTGTTTTCTATTCAAACACGCTTGTTTCTATCTAAGATGTTCATTCGCACTTCAATATGATGGATGTGATGATCCATGACACTCATCACCATTCTCAACCTATGAATGCGTGCCTGACAACCACCTCCGTTCTACCTACGATTGAATGAGTATCTCTTAAATTCCTTAATCAGAATCTTCGTGGTATAAGCTAGAATCCATTGGCAGCATTCTTGAGAATTCAGAAAGTCTAAACCTTGTCTGTGGTATTCCGAGTAGGATTCAGGGAATGAATGATTGTGATGAGCTTCAAACTCACAAGGTTTGGACGTAGTGACAGACGCAAAAGGATCAATGGATCATATTCCCGCATGAGTGAGAACCGACAGATGATTAGCCTTGCGGTGACAGCGCACCTGGACCATTTTCACTGAGAGGACGGATGGTAGCCATTGACAACGGTGATCCACCAACTTACAGCTTGCCATAGGAGGAACCTTGCGTGTGTGAAGAAGAAGACAGGGGGAAAGCAAAGATTCAGAAGACAAAGCATCTCCAAAACTCCAACATATTCTCCATTACTGCATAACAAGTACTATTTAATTTATGCTTTTTACTCTTCATAAATATAATCACTCTTATCATTGATTTCCTGACTAAGAATTACAAAATAACCATAGCTTGCTTCAAGCCGATAATCTCCGTGGGATCGACCCTTACTCACGTAAGGTATTACTTGGACGACCCAGTGCACTTGCTGATTAGTGGTACGAGTTGTGAAAAGTGTGATTCACAATTTGTGCACCAAGTTTTTGGTGCCGCTGCTGGGGATTGTTCGAGTTTGGACAACTGACGGTTTATTTTGTTGCTTAGATTAGGAAAAATTTTTCTTTTTGGTTTATAGTCTTCTATTAATGTTTTTGGTTAAAATTTCTTTTTTAATCCTTATTTTGTATTTTTAAATTTTTCAAAAATTTTATAAACTGATAATTGAGTTTTTCTGTTTGAGTTTAGTTTCATATTTTAAGTTTGGTGTCAATTGCATGTTTTTATTTTCTTTTAAATTTTCGAATTTGTGTTCATTGTTCTTTCTTAATCTTCAAGTTGTTCTTGTTTATTTTCCTTGTTTGATCTTTGCTTTGTCTTGTTTTGTGTCTTTTCTTGTTTTTCTTGTGCTTTTTCAAATTTTTAGTTTTCAAAAAAAAAAATTTATACAATAAATACCTTTATTAAAACACTTTAAATTTATAACTCAATTGGCTAGAGCGTTGTGTTTATGTTCTTGGTAATTGGGAATTTTCCTTTTAAAACTTTTTCTAAAAAAATAATTTTTCTTTGATTAAATCTCATGTCAAACTTTTAAGTTTGGTGTTCTCTTGTTTTTTTTTTTTTTTCGAAAACTTATTTTTAGTTTTCTAAAAGTTTTAAGTTTGGTGTTCTTTTTATGTTCTTGTGAGTCTTCAAAGTGTTCTTGAGGCTTCTTTGTGTTTTGATCTTAAGATTTTTAAGTTTGGTGTTCCTTGGTGTTTTTTCTCCAAATTTTCGAAAATAAGGAGCATTAGATCTAAAAATTTTAAGTCTTGTGTCATTTTATTGTTTTTCTCTTTCGTCATTAATTTCAAAAATATCTTTTCTCTTTATTTTAAATTTAATTTTCGAAAATTACTCTTAAAAATTCAGATTTTTATTTTAAAATCAAATCCTTTCAAAAATTCAAAATCTTTTTCAAAAATCATATCCAGAGTTTTTCAAATCTTTTCAATTAAGCAATTATTTTCATTTTCAAATTTATTTTTCCCTTGGTTTTCGAAATTTACATTTTAATTTCTAATTATTTTATTTTATTTTATCTTATTATTTTTATTTATTTTAATAATTTGGTTTGTTCTACTTCAATAAAATAAAAACAAAAATATATCTTCTTTGCAATTCACATCAATTTCATTTTATCCATCATGGATCTAAGTGGAAATGAACATCCAGAAGGACTCTGGGATCATATGCTAATTCCACTACTACTGCATATGGGAGTAGTATCTGTATACCCCCCCCCATCAAAGCAGGCAGTTTTGAGCTAAATCCTCAGCTCATTGTCATGGTGCAGCAAAACTGCCAGTATTCCGGTCTTCCACAGGAAGAACCTACTGAGTTTCTGGCACAATTCTTACAAATTGCTAACACAGTACGTGACAAGGAGGTAGATTAGGATGTATACAGACTGTTACTATTTCTGTTTGCTGTAAAAGATCAAGCTAAAAGGTGGTTAAATAACCAACCCACAGCAAGCATAAGGACATGGAAACAGTTATCAGACAAATTCTTGAATCAATATTTTCCTCCAAAAAGGATGACACAACTAAGGCTGGACATCCAAGGCTTTAAACAAGAGGATGACGAATCCCTTTATAATGCCTGGGAGAGGTACAAAGGGATGCTAAGGAAATGCACCTCTGAAATGTTTTCAGACTGGGTACAATTAGACATCTTCTACTATGGGCTTACAGAAGGAGCTCAGATGTCCTTAGACCACTCAGCTAGTGGATCTATACACATGAAGAAAACTATTGAAGAGGCTCAAGAGCTTATTGATATAGTTGCCAGAAATCAGCATCTGTACATAAGCAGTGAGTCCTCCATAAACGAAGAAGCCAAAGCAGTGTCTACTGAACTTGGTCCTCTAGAACAAGTTGCTGAACTCAATCAACAATTGTGTTTTCTAACAAAACAGCTAGCAGAATTCAAGGAGATGCTACAAGACACTAAAATTGCTAATAAAAATATGGAGGCACAATTGAATCAGACAAAACAGCAGTTATGAAACCAGATAACAGAAGAGTGCCAGGTAGTTCAATTAAGAAGTGAGAAAACATTAAATACCTCACTTCAGAGCAGCAGAAAGCCAAGAAAAGAACAACTGACAGAGGATGAGCAAAAAATTATCCAAAATCCCTCTGAGGACAGTAAGGGCCCAGAGAGGAACAACTCTGGCGTTCAAACGCCAGAAAAGGATGCAAGGTTGGCGTTAAACGCCCAACCCACGCGCAGTTCTGGCGTTTAAATGCTAGGAACAGGTAAGGAGCTAGCGTCAAACGCCCAATGGAAGTTCAGTTCTGGTGTTCAAATGCCAGAAACAGGTAAGAAGCCGGCGTCCAACGCCAATCAAGCTTCTAACCCTGGCATTCAAACGCCAGTGAGGGATCAGACACACACAAGTGCTGATAACAACCCCTCTAAAAAGGCTTCTCCAACCACTTCTGTAGGAAATAAACCTGCAGCAACCAAGGTTGAAGAATACAAAGCCAAGATACCTTATCCTCAAAAACTCCGCCAAGAGGAGCAGGATAAGCAATTTGCTCGCTTTGCAGACTACCTCAAGACTCTTGAAATAAAGATTTCATTGCAGAGGCACTTGAGCAAATACCCTTGATGAGCGGATAATTTATACGCTTTTTGGCATTGTTTTTAGGTAGTTTTTAATATGTTTTAGTCACTTTTTATTATATTTTTATTAGTTCTTAAATAAAAATCACATTTCTGGACTTTACTATGAGTTTGTGTGTTCTTCTGTGATTTCAGGTATTTTCTGTCTGAAATTGAGGGAGCTGAGCAAAAATTTGATTCAGGCTGAAAAAGGACTGCTGATGCTATTGGATTCTGACCTCTCTGCACTCGGAATGGATTTTCTAGAGCTATAGGAGTCCAATTGGCGCGCTCTCAATTGCGTTGGAAAGTAGACATTCAGGACTTTCCAGCAATATATAATACTCCATACCTTGCTCAAGGATAGATGACATAAACTGGTGTTCAACGCCAGTTCCATATTGCAGTCTGGCGTTAAACGTCAGAAACAGGTTACAAATTGGAGTTAAACGCCAGAAATAGGTTACAACCTGGCGTTTAACTCCAAAAACAGCCTAGGCACGTGTAAAGCTTAAGTCTCAGCCCCAGCACACACCAAGTGGGTCCCAGAAGTGGATTTCTGCACCATCTATCTTAGTTTATTCATTTTCTGTAAACCTAGGTTACTAGTTTAGTATTTAAACAACTTTTAGAGATTTACTTTGTACCTCATGACAATTTTAGATATGAACTTTGTACTCTTTGACGGCATGAGTCTCTAAACTCCATTGTTGGGGGTGAGGAGCTCTGCTGTGTCTCGATGAATTAATGCAATTATTTCTGTTTTCTATTCAAACACGCTTGTTTCTATCTAAGATGTTCATTCGCACTTCAATATGATGAATGTGATGATCCGTGACACTCATCACCATTCTCAATCTATGAACGCGTGCCTGACAACCACTCCCATTCTACCTTCGATTGAATGAGTATCTCTTTGATTCCTTAATCAGAATCTTCGTGGTATAAGCTAGAATCCATTGGCAGCACTCTTGTGAATCTGGAAAGTCTAAACCTTATCTGTGGTATTCTGAGTAGGATTCAGGGATTGAATGACTGTGACGAGCTTTAAACTCACATGGGTTGGGCATAGTGACAGACGCAAAAGGATCAATGGATCCTATTCCAGCATGAGTGAGAACCGACAGATGATTAGCCGTGCGGTGACAGCGCACCTGGACCATTTTCACTGAGAGGACGGATGGTAGCCATTGACAACGGTGATCCACCAACACACTGCTTGCCATAAGAGGAACCTTGCATGCGTGAAGAAGAAGATAGGGGGAAAGCAGAGATTCAGAAGACAAAGCATCTCCAAAACTCCAACATATTCTCCATTACTGCATAACAAGTATTTATTTCATGCTCTTTTATTTTTCGCAATTCAAACTGATAATCATAATTAATCTCCTGACTAAGATTTATAAGATAACCATAGATTGCTTCAAGCCAACAATCTCCGTGGGATCGACCTTACTCACATCAGATATTACTTGGACAACCCAGTGCACTTGCTGGTTAGTGGTACGGAGTTGTGAAAATTGTGAATCACAATTTCGTGCACTAAGTTTTTGGCGCCGTTGCCGGGGATTGTTCGAGTTTGGACAACTGACGGTTTATTTTGTTGCTTGGATTAGAAAAAAATTTTCTTTTTAGTTTAGAGTCTTCTATTATTGTTTTTGGTTGAAATTTCTTTTTTAAATCCTTATTTTTTCTTTTTAAATTTTTCGAAAATTTTATAAACTGATAGTTGAGTTTTTCTGTTTGAGTTTAGTTTCATATTTTAAGTTTGGTGTCAATTGCATATTTTTTATTTTCTTTTAAATTTTCGAATTTGTGTTCATTGTTCTTTCTTAATCTTCAAGTTGTTCTTGTTTATTTCCCTTGTGATCTTTAGTTTTTCTTATTTTGTGATTTTTCTTGTTTTTCTTGTACATTTTCGAATTATTAGTATTCAAAAAAAAAAATAATAATAATAGTTTTTCTCTGTTTAATCCTTGCATTTCTTGAATGTGTCTATGTTCTTGTGAATAGTTGCTCCTTTGAGTCTTTCTTTCTAAAATCTTTTCAAAAATAATATTTCTTTGATTAAATCTTGTGTCAAGCTTTAAGTTTGGTGTTTTCTTGTTAGTTTTTATTTAATTTTCGAAAATTTTGTTTTGGTTTTCTAAAAATTTTAAGTTTGGTGTTCTTTCTTCATGTTCTTCTTGTTCTTGTGAGTCTTCAAAGTGTTCTTGAGTCTTCCTTGTGTTTTGATCTTAAAATTTTTAAGTTTGGTGTTCCTTGGTGTTTTTCCTCCAAAATTTTCGAAAACAAGGAGCATTAGATCTAAAAATTTTAAGTTGTGTGTCTTTTGTGTGTTTTTCTTTTTCATCATAAAATCCAAAAATCAAAAAAATATCTTCTCTAACTATTTTTGAGCAAATATTTCGAAATTTTTTCAAAAAAATTCAGATTTTTATTTTAAAATTTCTGTTTTATCTTATCTTAGTTTTAAAAATTTCAAAATTCAAATTTTTTTTTAAAAAAAATTATATCTTTTTCAAAATTTTATCTTATCTTATTTCAAATTTCAAATTTCAACTTTCAAAATTTCGAAATTCAAATTTCAAAATTTAAAATTCAAAATCTAATTTTCAAATTTAAAAATAAAATCTTTTCAAAATTTAAATTTTTTCAAATCCTTATCTTATATTGTTGACTTTTTCGAAAATTCAAAATTCAATTTTCAAATTTCAACTTTCAAATTTCAATTTTCAAATTTCAATTTTCAAAATTTCAAATTTCAAATTTCAAAACTTTTTAATTTAAATTCCTTATCTTCTCTTACCTAGCTTATCTTATCTTTTCTAATCTCAAATCCTAAAATCAAATCTTTTTCATATCTTTTCTTTTTTTTATTTCATATTATTTTCTTACAAGTATCTTTAATTTTAAGACATATCTTTTTCAAAACTTTCTAACCAATTTCTCTCTCTTCATTTTTTTCGAAAATCCTCACCCACATATTTTTCAAATCTTTTTAATTAATTAATTTAGTTTTCAATTTTCTTTTATTTCTTTTTCTTCTAATTTTCGAAAATATAGTCAATTTTTCATTTATTTTATTTTATTTTATTTAAAAAAAATTTATAAAAATATATTTTACTTACAATTCACATCATCTCCCTTTCTCCGTCATGGATCTAAGTGGAAATGAACAGTCCAGAAGGACTCTGGGGTCATATGCTAACGCCACTATTGTTGCATATGGGAGTAGTATCTGTATACCCTCCATCAAAGCAGGCAGTTTTGAGCTAAATTCTCAGCTCATTGTCATGGTGCAACAAAACTGCCAGTATTCTAGTCTTCCACAGGAAGAACCTACTGAGTTTCTGGCACAATTCTTGCAAATTGCTGACACAGTACGTGACAAAGAGGTAGATCAGGATGTATACAGACTATTACTGTTTCCGTTTGCTGTAAAAGACCAAGCTAAGAGGTGGTTAAATAACCAACCTAAGGCTAGCATAAGGACATGGAAACAGCTGTCAGAAAAATTCCTGAATCAATACTTTCCTCCAAAACGGATGACACAACTAAGGCTGGACATCCAAGGCTTTAAACAAGGAGATAATGAATCCCTTTATGATGCCTGGGAGAGATACAGAGAGATGTTAAGAAAATGCCCCTCTGAAATATTTTCAGAATGGGTGTAGTTAGACATCTTCTATTATGGGCTTACAGAGAAAGCTCAAATTTCTCTAGATCACTCAGCTGGTGGATCTATACATGTGAGAAAGACAATTGAAGAGGCTCAAGAGCTTATTGATACAGTTGCCAGAAATCAGCATCTGTACCTAAATAGTGAATCTTCTATGAAAGAAGAGGCTAAAACAATAACTGCTGAACTCAGTCCTGTGGAACAAATTACTGAATTCAATCAGCAATTAGACTTTCTAACAAAACAGCTGGCCAAATTCAAGGAGATACTACAAGACACAAGAATGGCTAATCTGAATATGGAAGTACAGTTAAAGCAAACAAGACAGAAGTTATCAAAACAAGTAACAGAAGAGTGCCAAGCAGTTCAATTAAGAAGTGAGAAAACATTAAATACCTCACTTCAAGGCAGCAGGAAGCCAAGAAATGAACAAACTGCTATTCAGAATCCCTCTGAAGACAGTAAGAGCCCAGACAGGAATAACTCTGGCATTCAAACGCCAAAAATAGGCAAGGATTTAGCGTCAAACGCCCAATGAAAGCTCAGTTCTGGCGTTCAAACGCCAGGAACAAGTAAAGAGTTGGCATCCAACGCCACTCCAGCTTCTAACTCTGGCATTCAAATGCCAGTCAGGGATCAGACACACACAAGTGCTGATAACAACCCCTCTAAAAAGGCTTCTCGAACCACCTCTGTAGGAAATAAAGCTGCAGCAACTAAGGTTGAGGAATACAAAGCCAAGATGCCTTACCCTCAAAAACTCTGCCAAGAGGAACAGGATAAGCAATTTGCCCGCTTTGCAGATTATCTCAGGACTCTTGAAATAAAGATTCTGTTTGCAGAGGCACTTGAGCAAATACCTTCTTATGCCAAGTTCATGAAAGAGATCTTGAGTCATAAGAAAGATTGGAGAGAAACTGAAAGAGTTCTCCTC
This sequence comes from Arachis hypogaea, assembly GCF_003086295.3. Lineage (NCBI taxonomy): Eukaryota > Viridiplantae > Streptophyta > Magnoliopsida > Fabales > Fabaceae > Arachis > Arachis hypogaea. The sequence goes on from NC_092053.1 coordinate 51,784,600, forward strand.
ACTGAAGAATGCAGTGCAGTCATTCTGAAAAGCTTTCCAGAAAAGCTTAAAGATCTCGGGAGCTTTCTGATACCATGCATATTAGAGGGTAATTGCACCAAGACAGCTTTATGTGATCTTGGGGCAAGCATCAACCCAATACCTGCATCCACTATCAGAAAGCTTGGTTTAACTGAAGAAGTTAAACCAACCCGGATATGTCTCTAACTTGCTGATGGCTCCATTAAATACCCATCAGACATGATTGAGGACATGATTGTCAGGGTTGGGCCATTCGCCTTTCCCACTGACTTTGTAGTGCTGGAAATGGAGGAGCACAAGAGTGCTACTCTCATTCTAGGAAGACCGTTCCTAGCAACTGGACGAACTCTCATTGATGTCCAAAAGGGGGAAGTAACCCTGAGAGTCAATGAGGATGAGTTTAAGTTGAATGCTGTCAAGGCTATGCAGCATCCAGACACACCAAAAGACTGCATGAAAGTTGATCTCATTGACTCTTTAGTAGAAGAAATCAACATGGTTGCGAGTCTCGAATCAGAGCTGAAAGACATCTTTAAAGAGGTTCAGCCTGATTTGGAGGATTCAGAGGAATCGAAAAAACCTCTGAAACTTCCTCAGAAAGAGGAGAAACCCCCTAAACCTGAGCTCAAGCCATTACCACCATCCTTGAAATATGTATTTCTGGGAGAAGGTGACACTTTTTCGGTGATCATAAGCTCTGCTTTAAATCCACTAGAAGAAGAAGCACTAATTCAAGTGCTAAGGACACACAAGACAGCTCTTGGGTAGTCCATAAGTGACCTTAAGGGCATAAGCCCAGCAAGATGCATGCACAAAATCCTATTGGAGGATGATGCTAAGCCAGTGGTTCAACCACAGAGGCGGCTAAATCCAGCCATGCAGGAAGTGATGCAGAAAGAGGTCACCAAATTACTGGAGGCTGGGATTATTTATCCTATTTCTGATAGCCCCTGGGTGAGCCCTGTTCAAGTTGTTCCCAAGAAGGGAGGCATGACAGTGGTTCATAATGAAAAAAATGAACTGGTTCCTACAAGAACAGTTACAGGGTGGCGCATGTGTATTGATTACAGAAGGCTCAATACAGCCACCAGAAAGGATCATTTTCCTTTATCATTCATAGTCCAGATGCTAGAGAGACTAGCAGGTCATGAATATTACTGCTTTTTGGATGGCTATTCAGGTTACAACCAAATTGCAGTAGATCCTCAGGACCAAGAGAAAACAGCATTCACATGTCCTTCTGGAGTATTTGCTTACAGAAAAATGCCTTTTGGTTTGTGTAATGCACCTACAACCTTTCAGAGGTGCATGCTCTCTATCTTCTCTGATATGGTAGAGAAGTTTGTGGAAGTCTTCATGGATGACTTTTCAGTATTTGGAGACTCATTCAGCTCCTGCCTTGACCATTTAGCACTTGTTCTGAAAAGATGCCAAGAGACCAACCTAGTTTTAAACTGGGAAAAATGTCACTTTATGGTGACTGAAGGAATTGTCCTTAGGCATAAAATTTCAAACAAGGGAATAGAGGTGGATCAAGCTAAAGTGGAAGTAATTGAAAAATTACCACCACCTGCTAATGTTAAGGCAATCAGAAGCTTTCTGGGGCATGCAGGATTCTACAGGAGGTTTATAAAGGATTTTTCAAAAATTGCAAAACCCCTGAGCAATCTGCTAGCTGCTGACACACCATTCGTGTTTGACACAAAGTGTTTGCAGGCGGTTGAGACTCTGAAAGCTAAGCTGGTCACAGCACCAGTTATTTCTGCACCAGACTGGACTTTACCATTTGAACTAATGTGTGATGCCAGTGACCACGCCATTGGTGCAGTACTGGGGCAGAGGCATGAAAAGCTTCTGCATGTCATTTATTATGCTAGCCGTGTTTTAAATGATGCCCAGAAAAATTACACAACCACAGAAAAAGAATTGCTTGCAGTGGTTTATGCCATTGACAAGTTTAGATCATACTTAGTAGGATCAAAAGTGATTGTGTACACTGACCATGCTGCTCTTAAATATCTACTCACAAAGCAGGATTCAAAACCCAGGCTCATAAGATGGGTGTTGCTTCTGCAAGAGTTTGATATAGAAATAAGAGACAGAAAAGGGACAGAGAACCAAGTGGCTGATCATCTGTCCCGGATAGAACCAGTAGAAAGGGAGTTTCCCCCCTCTATTGAGATCTCTGAGACCTTTCTGGATGAGCATTTGTTTTCCATTCAGGAAACACCATGGTTTGCATACATTGCAAACTATAAAGCTGCAAGGTTCATACCTAAGTAGTACAGCAGGCAACAAAAGAAAAAATTAATTACTGATGCAAAGTACTACTTGTGGGATGAATCCTATCTCTTTAAGAGATGTGCAGACGGAATAATCTGTAGGTGTATACCTAGAGAAGAAGCACAGAGGATCTTATGGCCTTGCCATGGATCACAATATGGAGGCCATTTCGGAGGTGAGCGAACAGCCACCAAGGTCCTCCAATGTAGCTTCTACTGCCTACACTCTATAGGGATTCCTGAGAGTTTGTACGTAACTGTGACAGTTGCCAAAGAGCTGGTAATCTGCCTCATGGTTACGCCATGCCTCAACAGGGAATCTTGGAGATTGAGTTGTTTGATGTATGGGGAATTGACTTCATGGGACCTTTCCCACCATCATACTCAAACACTTATATTCTAGTGGCAGTCGACTATGTATCCAAATGGGTAGAGGCCATTGCCACACCCACTAATGATACTAAGACAATACTGAAGTTCCTCTAGAAATATATCTTCAGCAGGTTCGGTGTCCCTAGAGCACTAATTAGTGATAGGGGCACTCACTTCTGCAACAAACAGCTTTACTCTGCTATGGTCCGGTATGGAATTAGCCACAAGGAGGCAACCCCATATCATCCACAGACAAATGGGCAAGCTGAAGTCTCTAATAGAGAACTAAAAAGAATCCTGGAATAGACAGTAAGTACCCGTAGAAAGGATTGCGCGAGAAGCTTGGATGATGCTCTGTGGGCTTACAGAACAGCATTCAAGACTCCTATAGGGACCTCTCGATACCAGCTTGTGTATGGTAAGGCCTGTCATCTGCTCGTGGAACTGGAGCATAAGGCCTACTGGGCAACCAGATTCCTAAACTTTGATGCCAGATTAGCTGGAGAAAAAAGATTACTCCAGCTAAATGAGCTAGAGGAATTCAGACTCACTGCTTTCGAAAATGCTAAGCTTTACAAGGAGAAAGCAAAAAGGTGGCATGATAGAAAGTTGTCACCTAGAGTCTTTGAACCAGGACATAAGGTTCTGCTATTTAACTCTAGGCTCAGATTATTCTCCGGGAAACTGAAATCCCGGTGGAGGGGACCATATGTGATTACAAGCGTGTCACCATATGGCCATGTGGAGCTTCAAGACATTGATTCTAATAAGAAGTTCATTGTTAATGGATAGAGAGTCAAGCATTATCTTGAAGGCAATGTTGAGCAAGAATGCTCAAGGCTGAGACTAGATTAAAAGCTCAGTAAGGTCAAGCTATTGACATTAAAGAAGCGCTTGTTGGGAGGCAACCCAATGTTATTTAACTATATCTCTTTATTTTCTATTGCTATTTTATGTTTTTTTTTAGGTTGATGATCATGTGAAGTCACAAAAACTGCTGAAAAATCAAAAACATAATGAAAAACAGCATTAAAAATAGCACACCGTGGAGGAAGAGCATTCTAGCGTTTAAACGCCAGAAACAAGCATCAACCTGGTGTTAAACGCCAGAAACAGGCTACATTTGGACGTTTAACGCCAAAAATAGGCAGCAGTCTGGCGTTAAATGCCAGGATTGCACTGCAGGGGTGTTTACACACCTAATATGAGCAGGGATGATACATCCTTGACCCCTCTGGATCTGTGGACCCCACAGGATCTGTGGACCCCACAGGATCTCCACCTACCTCACCATTCAAATTCAAACCATTCCCCTCCCAAACCCACCTATTCACACACCTCCATCTCCTCCATCTTCTCCACTTCTTTCTTCTTTTGCTCGAGGACGAGCAAACCTTTTAAGTTTGGTGTGCTAAAAGCATTGCTTTTTGTTTTTCATAATTCAGTGGTAGAGCAATTGACTGCAGATCAAAGAGCTATGAGGGAGGAGCAACAAAGGCAAGGAAGAGACATAGAGGAGCTCAAGAGCACCATTGGTTCTTCAAGAAGAGGAAGACGCCACCCTCATTAAGGTGGACCCATTTCTTAATCTCCTTGTTCTTATTTTCCTGTTTTTCGTTTACTATGCTTCATGTTTAATTATTTTTGTGTCTTTACTATATGATCACTAGTATCTAAGTGTCTATGTCTTAAAGATATGAATGTTCTATGAATCCATCACCTTTCTTAAATGAAAATTATTTTCTGAAAAAGAAAAAGAAGTACATGAATTTTGAATTTTAAAATAGTTTAATTATTTTGATGTGGTGGCAATACTTTTTGTTTTCTGAATGAATGCTTGAACAGTGCATATGTCTTTTGAATTTGTTGTTTATGAATGTTAAAATTGTTGGCTCTTGAAAGAATGATGAAAAAGGAGAAATGTTATTTGATAATCTGAAAAATTATAAAAATGATTCTTGAAGCAAGAAAAAGTAGTGAAGAACAAAGCTTGTAGAAAAAAAATGTGAAAAAAAGAGAGAGCAAGAAAAAGAAAAAGCAAGCAGAAAAAGCCAAAAGCTCTTTAAACCAAAAGGCAAGAGCAAAAAGTCAATAGCCCCTAAAATCAAAAGGCAAGGGTAATAAAACGGATCCAAGGCTTTGAGCATCAGTGGATAGGAGGCCCTAAAGGAATAAAATCCTGGCCTAAGTGGCTAAACCAAGCTGTCCCTAACCATGTGCTTGTTGCGTGAAGGTGTCAAGTGAAAACTTGAGACTGAGCGGTTAAAGTCGAGGTCCAAAGCAAAAACAGAGTGTGCTTAAGAACCCTGGACACCTCTAATTGGGGACTTTAGCAAAGCTGAGTCACAATCTGAAAAGGTTCACCCAATTATGTGTCTGTGGCATGTATGTATCCGGTGGTAATACTGGAAAACAGAGTGCTTAGGGCCACGGCTAAGACTGATAAAGTAGTTGTGTTCAAGAATCAACATACTGAACTAGGAGAATCAATAACACTATCTGAATTCTGAGTTCCTATAGATACCAATCATTCTGAACTTTAAAGGATAAAGTGAGATGCCACAACTGTTCAGAAGCAAAAAGCTAATAGCCCCGCTCATCTAACTAAGACTGATCTTCATAGATGTTTTTGGAATTCATTGTATATTCTCTTCTTTTTATCCTACTTTGTTTTTAGTTGCTTGGGGACAAGCAACAATTTAAGTTTGGTGTTGTGATGGGCGGATAATTTATACGCTTTTTGGCATTGTTTTTAGGTAGTTTTTAATATGTTTTACTCACTTTTTATTATATTTTTATTAGTTCTTAAATAAAAATCACATTTCTGGAATTTACTATGAGTTTGTGTGTTTTTCTGTGATTTTAGGTATTTTCTGTTTGAAATTGAGGGAGCTGAGCAAAAATCTGATTCAGGCTGAAAAAGGACTGCTGATGCTGTCGGATTCTGACCTCTCTGCACTCAGAATGGATTTTCTAGAGCTACAGAAGTCCAATTGGTGCGCTCTCAATTGCGTTGGAAAGTAGACATCCAGGGCTTTCTAGATATATATAATACTCTATACTTTGCTCAAGGATAGATGACATAAACTGGCGTTCAACGCCAGTTCCATGTTGCAGTCTGGCGTTAAACGCCAGAAACAGGTTACAAATTGGAGTTAAACGCCAGAAACAGGTTACAACCTGGCGTTTAACTCCAGAAACAGCCTAGGCATGTACAAAGCTTAAGTCTCAGCCCTAGCACACACCAAGTGGGCCCCAGAAGTGGATTTCTGCACCATCTATCTTAGTTTATTCATTTTCTGTAAACCTAGGTTACTAGTTTAGTATTTAAACAACTTTTAGAGATTTACTTTGTACCTCATGACATTTTTAGATCTGAACTTTGTACTCTTTGACGGCATGAGTCTCTAAACTCCATTGTTGGGGGTGAGGAGCTCTGCTGTGTCTCGATGAATTAATGCAATTATTTCTATTTTCTATTCAAATACGCTTGTTTCTATCTAAGATGTTCATTCGCACTTCAATATGATGAATGTGATGATCCGTGACACTCATCACCATTCTCAATCTATGAACGCATGCCTGACAACTACTCCTGTTCTACCTTCGATTGAATGAGTATCTCTTGGATTCCTTAATCAGAATCTTCGTGGTATAAGCTAGAATCCATTGGCAGCACTCTTGAGAATCTGGAAAGTCTAAACCTTGTCTGTGGTATTCTGAGTAGGATTCAGGGATTGAATGACTGTGACGAGCTTCAAACTCACAAGGGTTGGGCGTAGTGATAGACGCAAAAGGATCAATGGATCCTATTCCAGCATGAGTGAGAACCGACAGATGATTAGCCGTTCGGTGACAGCGCACCTGGACCATTTTCACTGAGAGGACGGATGGTAGCCATTGACAACGGTGATCCACCAACACACAGCTTGCCATAAGAGGAACCTTGCATGCGTGAAGAAGAAGACAGGGGGAAAGCAGAGATTCAGAAGACAAAGCATCTCCAAAACTCCAACATATTCTCCATTACTGCATAACAAGTATTTATTTCATGCTCTTTTATTTTTCGCAATTCAAACTGATAATCATAATTAATCTCCTGACTAAGATTTACAAGATAACCATAGATTGCTTCAAGCCAACAATCTCCGTGGGATCGACCCTTACTCACGTAAGGTATTACTTGGACGACCCAGTGCACTTGCTGGTTAGTGGTACGGAGTTGTGAAAAGTGTGAATTACAATTTCATGCACCAACCCTCTTATGCCAAGTTCATGAAAGAGATCTTGAGTCATAAGAAGGATTGGAGAGAAACTGAAAAAGTTCTCCTCAGTGAGGAATGCAGTGCAGTCATTCTGAAAAGCTTCTCAGAAAAACTTAAAGATCCTGGGAGCTTTATGATACCATGCATATTAGAGGGTGATTGCACCAAGACAACTTTATGTGACATTAGGGCAAGCATCAACGTAATACCTGCATCCACTATCAGAAAGCTTGGTTTAACTGAAGAAGTCAAACCAACCAGGATATGTCTCTGATAAACCACTATTTTATGGTATATCTGGTGCTCAATTGAGTGGTTTTTATCAACTCTTTACCCACTTATTCATACTATTTGCATGGTTTTACATTTGCCTTCCTAATTATGTGCTTTAATTGAAAACATGCTTCTTTGGCCTTAAGCTCCCTATGTTTAAACCTCTCTTATTACCATTAGATGCTTTGATATGTGTGTTAAGTGATTTCAGAGATTACAGGGCAGGAATGACTCAGAGGATGGAAAGGAAGCATGCAAAAGTGGAAGGAATACAAGAAGTTGGAGAAATTGCTAAGCTGTCCAGCCTGACCTCTTCACACTCAAACGGCTATAACCTTAGATACAGAGATCCAAATGACGCGATTCTAGTTGCGTTGAAAAGCTAACGTCTGGGGCTTCGATTTGATATATAATATGCTATAGTTGCCCTGACGCTATGTGACACGAACGCATGCTCCACCCGGACGCATCGCAGTGACAAAAATCAGCGTGTTTGAATTCAAAACCAGCGAATTCTGGGTTGTTTCTGACCCAGTTCTCGGCCCAGAAAACACAGATTAGAGGCTATAAAGTGGGAGAATGCATCCATTCACATACAGAAGCTTTCATATTCACAATTTTAGGATTAGATGTAGTTTTTAGAGATAGAGGTTCTCTCCTCTCTCTTAGGATTAGGATTAGAATTAGGATTTCAACTTTATTAACTTACAACTTCAATCACAGGTTCAATGTTCCTTTTATTTATGAATATATGTTAGATTTGATTTCTTTTATTAATGCAATTCGAGGTATTTTCAGATTTAATTTTGCTTTACTTTATTTACATGAATGCTTTTAATTTAATTTAGAATTCTTCCTTTTGGCTTTGGTTAAGTAATTGGTGACGCTTGAGCTGTCAAATAAAGCAGTGGTTGAAATTGGGAGTTGCTCCAATAACTCTATTCTTTCCATAAGAATTGACTAGGACCTGAGGATTAAGCTAATTAATCCACTTGATTTACCTTCATAGTTAGAGGTTAACAAAGTAGGATTAAAATCCAATTCTCATCACAATTGATAAGGATAGGACTTCCAGTGCTTATACCTTGCCAAGAGTTTTATTATTTATTTAAATTAATACAATTTACTTTCTTGCCATTTACTATTCTTGCTTTTTATCTTATACATTAAAAACCCCCAATTTACAAACTCACAACCAACAATAAGAACACCTCCCTGCAATTCCTTGAGAAGACGACCCGTGGTTTGAATACTTCGGTTATCAATTTTAAAGGGGTTTGTTACTTGTGACAACCAAAACGTTTGTAAGAAAGGTTGATTGCTTGGTTTAGTAACTATACTTGCAACGAGAGTTTACTATAATCTAACTTGGACATTGAATGCTTGATCTATGCTACTCATGCCTTTGCCTGCATGTCAATAAACACCTTGCATTTAATTGTCTTCATATGCACTGCTATATTCCCGTTTATGATTTTTCACATGTAGTCATGACCATGTGTCAACATCATTTATCTTTTAATGTGCATTAATTACCACCTTTCCTATTCTCTTCCTTGCTCTATCCCTTTGAATTCAAGTTACTGTCTTTTTTTTCCTTTTCAGGATGGCCACCAAGAAGGGTAAAGAGAAAGCTACTCCCAAATCAACAGCAAGGAAAGAAACAGAAAGAGCCCCAGCTGAGAAACCACAACCCCCGTCCACTTGCACATCTTAGCATGCATCGAGGACGGTGCAATCTTTAAGTGTGGAGAGGTCGACACTGACTTCCAGGGGTTAGTTACCTTCTTTTCAACACCAATACTCTTATTTTCTTTATTTGTTCATTGTTGCATCTGCATATTTGATTGCATGTTTATTTCATTTTGTGCATTTAGTTACTACTTGGTTAAAGTAATAAATTTCTTTTTAGGACTATATTTTTGAAAAATTTGACTAATTTAAATTAAAAAAATTTTCATGTTAAAACTTGTTTGGAAGTTGTATTTGGAACATGAATTATAGCTAAAGAACACACAACCTGTGAGATTTGAGCTTATTTATATGGTTACATTATTTAACCATAAATATTTTATTCTTGTGTGTTTACTTCTCTATAATTGTGATCTTTACTTTGTTTCAGTCTATATGTCCAATATTTAGTGTATTTACATGTTTGCATATGATTGAGGCCATTATTTGATTTTAGCTCACTTATCCCAAATAAGCCTACCCTTTACATCACCCTTGTTAGCCACCTTGAGATTTTTAATCCCCATTTGTTCTATATTTTACCACATCACTAGCCTTAAGCAGAAAACAAATTAATTATCCCAATTGAATCTTTGGTTAGCTTAAGATAGTATGTTAATTAAGTGTGGAGAAACTGTGAGAACATGGGTTAATAAGGAAATGTGTTATATTTTTAATTTGATAAAATATTTGGAATTTGGGTACCTACTCATGTGAGACTAGAAAAATTAAAAATTCATGTGCATTGATAAGTTATGTTTGTTTTTCTATATAAAAAAAAAGAGAGAAAGAGAAAACGAAAGGAAAAGAAAAAGAGCAAATTAAATAAGGGGACAAAATTACCCCAATGTTAAGTTAATGAAAAAAAATCAATGCATATATGATAAAATTAAAGAAAAGTTGATACATGAGTATGTGATACAAAAGTGAGAATTTTGGGTAGCTAGGCATGAATTAGAATTATATAGAGTATATGTATGTTAGGTGAAAGCTTAGGTTAATTAAAGATTCAATTTATAGCTCACTTAGCCACATATATACCCTTACCCTTACCTTAGTCCCATTACAACCTTGAAAAGACCTCATGATGTTTGCATTGGTACATTAAATATTTGTTGATTGGTTAGATGAAGAACAAAGTTTAGAAAGCATGATTAGAGAAGAGTAGAGTGAATTACCCTATACACTTGAGAGATTAGAGTGATATACACTGCCAGTGAGGGTTCAAGGCTTGATTCTATGTTCACTACTTTCATGAGCTGTCTTCTTATAAGTTTACTTGCTTTTTATTGTACGATTTGAATTAGTGGAAATTGGTTTGTATTTGTCTTGGAGAACTTGTTTGCTTTTAACCAAGTAGGTAGAAACATTTTGCATGTAGTTGCATTTATACAGATAGGTTGCATTTCATGCATTCTACCATTCCTCTTCACTCCTTTATAGCTTCTCTTGAGCTTAGCATGAGGACATGCTAATGTTTAAGTGTGGGGAGGTTGATAAACCACTATTTTATGGTTTATCTTGTGCTCAATTGAGTGGTTTTTATCAACTCTTTACCCACTTATTCATACTATTTGCATGGTTTTACATTTGCCTTCCTAATTATGTGCTTTAATTGAAAACATGCTTCTTTTGCCTTAAGTTCCCTATGTTTAAACCTCTCTTATTACCATTAGATGCCTTGATATGTGTGTTAAGTAATTTCAGAGATTACACGGCAGGAATGACTCAGAGGATGGAAAGGAAACATGCTAAAGTGGAAGGAATACAAGAAGTTGGAGAAATTGCTAAGCTGTCCAGCCTGACTTCTTCGCACTCAAATGGCTATAACTTTAGCTACAGAGGTAGAAATGACGCGGTTCTAGTTGCATTGGAAAGCTAACGTCCGGGGCTTCGATTTGATATATAATATGCCATAGTTACCCTGACGCTAGGTGACGCGAACGCGTGCTCCACACGGACGCGTCGCAGTGACGAAAATTAGCGTGTTTGAATTCAAAACCAGCGAATTCTGGGTTGTTTCTGACCCAGTTCTCGGCCCAGAAAATACAGATTAGAGGCTATAAAGTGGGAGAATGCATCCATTCACATACAAAAGCTTTCATATTCACAATTTTAGGATTAGATGTAGTTTTTAGAGAGAGAGGTTCTCTCCTCTCTCTTAGGATTAGGATTAGGATTAGAATTAGGATTTCAACTTTATTATTTCAACTTACAACTTCAATCATAGGTTCAATGTTCCTTTTATTTATGAATATTCATGTTAGATTTGATTTCTTTTATTAATGCAATTCGAGGTATTTTCAGATTTAATTTTGCTTTGCTTTATTTACATGAATGCTTTTAATTTAATTTAGAATTCTTCCTTTTGGCTTTGGTTAAGTAATTGGTGACGCTTGAGCTGTCAAATAAAGCAGTGGTTGAAATTGGGAGTTGCTCCAATAACTCTAGTCTTTCCATAGGAATTGACTAGGACCTGAGAATTAAGCTAATTAATCCACTTGATTTACCTTCATAGTTAGAGGTTAACAAAGTGGGATTAAAATCCAATTCTCATCACAATTGATAAGGATAGGACTTCTAGTGCTTATACCATGCCAAGAGTTTTATTATTTATTTAAATTAATACAATTTACTTTCTTGCCATTTACTATTCTCGCTTTTTATCATATACATTAAAAACCCTCAATTTACAAACTCACAACCAATAATAAGAACACCCCCCTGCAATTCCTTGAGAAGACGACCCGAGATTTGAATACTTCGGTTATCAATTTTAAAAGGGTTTGTTACTTGTGACAACCAAAACGTTTGTAAGAAAGGTTAATTGCTTGGTTTAGTAACTATACTTGCAACGAGAGTTTACTATAACTTCTAAACCATCAACCTTCAGTTCTTCAGTCTCCAACTTGCTGATGGCTCCATTAAATACCCATCAGACGTTATTGAAGACATGATTGTCAGAGTTGGGCCATTCGCCTTTCCCACTGACTTTGTAGTGCTGGAAATGGAGGAGCACAAGAGTGCTACTCTCATTCTAGGAAGACCTTTCCTAGCAACTGGACGAACTCTCATTGATGTCCAAAAGGGGGAAGTAACCTTGAGGGTCAATGAGGATGAGTTCAAGTTAAATGCTTTCAAGACCATGCAGCACCCAGACACACCAAAAGACTGCATGAAAGTTGATCTTATTGACTCTTTGGTAGAGGAGATCAACATGGTTGAGAGTCTCGAATCAGAGCTGGAAGACATCTTTAAAGATGTTCAGCCTGATCTGGAGGATTCAGAGGAATTGAAAGAGCCTCTAGAAATTTCTCAGGAAGAGGAAAAACCTCCTAAACCTGAGCTCAAACCATTACCACCATCCCTGAAATATGCATTTTTGGGAGAAGGTGACACTTCTCCAGTGATCATAAGCTCTGCTTTAAATCCACAGGAAGAGGAAGCACTACTTCAAGTGCTAAGGACACACAAGACAGCTCTTGGGTGGTCCATAAGTGACCTTAAGGGCATAAGCCCAGCTAGATGCATGCACAAGATCCTATTGGAGGATGATGCTAAGCCAGTGGTTCAACCACAGAGGTGGTTAAATCCAGCCATGAAGGAAGTGGTGCAGAAAGAGGTCACCAAGTTACTGGAGGCTGGGATTATTTATCCTATTTCTGATAGCCCCTGGGTGAGCCCTGTCCAAGTTGTCCCCAAAAAGGGAGGCATGACAGTGGTTCATAATGAAAAAAATGAACTGGTTCCTACAAGAACAGTTACAGGGTGGTGCATGTGTATTGACTATAGAAGGCTCAATACAACCACCAGAAAGGATCATTTTCCTTTACCATTCATAGACCAGATGCTAGAAAGACTACCAGGTCATGATTATTACTGCTTTTTGGATGGCTATTCAGGCTACAACCAAATTGCAGTAGATCCCCAAGATCAACAGAAAATAGCATTCACATGTCCATCTGGAGTATTTGCCTACAGAAAGATGCCATTTGGGCTGTGTAATGCACCTGCAACCTTTCAGAGATGCATGCTCTCTATTTTCTCTGATATGGTGAAAAAATTTCTGGAAGTCTTCATGGATGACTTCTCAGTATATAGAGACTCATTCAGCTCCTGTCTTGATCACCTAACACTAGTTCTGAAAAGATGCCAAGAGACTAACCTGGTTTTAAACTGGGAAAAATGTCACTTTATGGTGACTGAAGGGATTGTCCTTGGGCACAAGATTTCGAACAAGGGAATAGAGGTAGATTAAGCTAAAGTAGAGGTAATTGAAAAATTACCACCACCTGCCAATGTTAAGGCAATCAGAAGCTTTCTGGGGCATGCAAGATTCTATAGGAGGTTTATAAAGGATTTTTCAAAAATTGCAAAACCTCTGAGCAACCTGCTAGCTGCTGACACACCATTTGTGTTTGACACAGAGTGCCTGCAGGCGTTTGAAACCCTGAAAGCTAAGCTGGTTACAGCACCCGTTATTTCTGCACTAGACTGGACATTACCATTCGAATTAATGTGTGATGCCAGTGACCATGCCATTGGTGCAGTATTGGGACAGAGGCATGACAAGCTTCTGCATGTCATTTATTATGCTAGCCGTGTTTTAAATGATGCCCAGAAAAATTACACAACCACAGAAAAAGAATTGCTTGCAGTGGTTTATGCCATTGACAAGTTTAGATCATACTTAGTAGGATCAAAAGTGATTGTGTACACTGACCATGCTGCTCTTAAATATCTACTTACAAAGCAGGATTCAAAACCCAGGCTCATAAGATGGGTGTTGCTTCTGCAAGAGTTTGATATAGAAATAAGAGACAGAAAAGGGACAGAAAACTAAGTGGCTGATCATCTGTCCCGGATAGAGCCAGTAGAAGGGGTGTCCTTTCCCTCTATTGAGATCTCTGAAACCTTTCCTGATGAGCATTTGTTTGCCATTCAGGAAACGCCATGGTTTGCAGACATTGCAAACTATAAAGCTGCAAGGTTCATACCCAAGGAGTACAGCAGGCAACAAAAGAAAAAACTAATTACTGATGCAAAGTACTACTTGTGGGATGAATCCTATCTCTTTAAGAGATGTGCAGACAGAATAATCCGAAGATGTGTGCCTAGAGAAGAAGAACAGAAGATCTTATGGCATTGCCATGGGTCACAATATGGAGGCCATTTCGGAGGTGAGCGAACAGCCACCTAGGTCCTTCAATGTGGCTTCTACTGGCCTACCCTCTATAGAGATTCCCGAGAGTTTGTACGTAACTGTGACAGTTGCCAGAGAGCTGGTAATTTGCCTCATGGTTATGCCATGCCTCAACAAGGAATCTTGTGAGTTGTTTTATGTATGGGGTATTGACTTCATGGGGCCTTTCCCACCATCATACTCAAACACTTATATTTTGGTTACAGTCTACTATGTATCCAAATGGGTAGAGGCCATTGCCACACCCACTAATGATACTAAGACAGTGCTGAAGTTCCTCCAAAAACATATCTTCAGCAGGTTTGGTGTCCCTAGAGCACTGATTAGTGATGGGGGCACTCACTTCTGCAATAAACAGCTTTACTCTGCTATGGTTCGGTATGGAATTAGCCACAAGGTGGCAACTCCATATCATCCACAGACAAATGGGCAAGCTAAAGTCTCTAATAGAGAACTAAAAAGAATCCTGGAACGGACTGTAAGTACCCATAGAAAGGATTGGGCGAGAAGCTTGGATGATGCTAAGTGGGCTTACAGAACAGGATTCAAGACTCCTATAGGGACCTCTCCATACCAGCTTGTGTATGGTAAGGCCTGTCATCTGCTCGTGGAACTGGAACATAAGGCCTACTGGGCAACCAGATTCCTAAACTTTGATGCCAGTTTAGCCGGAGAAAAAAGATTGCTCCAGCTGAATGAGCTAGAGGAATTCAGACTCACTGCTTTCGAAAATGCCAAGATCTACAAAGAGAAAGCAAAGAGGTGGCATGACAAAAAGCTGTCATCTAAAGTCTTTGAACCAAGACAGAAGGTTCTGCTGTTTAACTTTAGGCTCAGGCTATTCTCCGGGAAACTGAAATCCCGGTGGAGGGGACCATATGTGATTACAAGTGTGTCACCATATGGCTATGTGGAGCTTCAAGACTTCGATTCTAATAAGAAGTTCATTGTTAATGGACAGAGAATCAAGCATTATCTTGAAGGCAATGTTGAGCAAGAGTGCTCAAGGCTGAGGCTAGATTAAAAGCTCAGCAAGGTCCAGCTAAAGACAATAAAGAAGCGCTTGCTGGGAGGCAACCCAGCCATTAGCAAAACTTTTTCTTATTTATTTTTTTTATTATTATTATACAGGTTTAATATAAATAATCTTCAAGGTAAAAAATCAATTGCATAAGTTCACAAGGTTGCAGAAGGATTCAGAATACAAAACAGCAAAAGAAGCTCACTGGTGCAAAAAAAAAAAAGCCAGTAAGAGCTGTTTTGGGCATTAAACGCCCAAAAGGAGAATCAACTGGGCATTTAACGCCAGTAGAGATAGCCATCTGGGCGTTAAACGCCAGAAAGAAGCAGCTTCTGGGCGTTTAACGCCAGATTTATAGCATCCTGAGCGTTCAGAAAAACGCCCAGTGACAAAGGAGTTTCTGGCGTTTAACACCAGCTAGAAGCAATAGCTGAGCGTTAAACGCCCAGACCAAGCACCAACTGGGCGTTAAACGCCAAAAACATACAGCAGTTGGGCGTTTAACGCCAGGATTGTGGGGAGTAGGTAATTTCATTTTCACTTCAAATTTTTTCCATTTTTCATGTTTCAATTCATGATTTCTTGCATAAACATATTACAAATCCTAATTTTTCAAATCCTTTTTCAAAGATATCAAATGTATCTAAATTCTAAACATAAACCTTTTTTTTAATCCTCTTCAACTTCTTTTCAAATCTATTTCAAAACAACTCTATCTATTTTCCTTCTCAAAATTTTTTTTTTCAACTCATCAATATCTTTTTCAAATCTTCACAATATCTATTTCCAACCAAAGCTATCTTTTTCAAATATCTTTCATATTATTCATATCTTTTAAATTTTAAAGTGCATCATTTTCCTATCATACTTATCTTTTACAAATCATATCTTCTATCATATCTTCTTCAAAATTTTCGAAACCCACCCCCCCTTCCCTTTAAATCCTAGTTCGGCCTCCCCCCCTCCACCTTCACAATTCGGACTTGGCTCTCCTCATATCCTTCTTCTTTCCTTTCTTTTGCTTGAGGACAAGCAAACCTTTAAGTTTAGTATTTTTATCCGTGATCACTAAGCCAATACCCACTAAGATCATGGCCCCTAAAGGAAAAACAAACCAACTCAAGAGGCAGGAAAGAGAATATTCCAAAACCACTGTGGAATCAAGGAAAGTTCTTAACCAAAGAACATTCAGACCATTACTACAAAATAATGAGTCTAAGGTCAGTGATCCCGGAAGTTAAATTCGATCTGAAAGAAGACGAATATCTGGAGATCCAAGAGCAAATTCGAAACAGGAGCTGGGAAGTCCTAGCTAATCTTGAAACAAAGGTGGGAAGAAACATGGTTCAGAAATTCTACGCAAATCTGTGGCAGACGGACAGGCAGAGAATAGCGGGAACCGCATTCTATGACTATAGAACTCTTGTCAGAGGGAAGATTGTTCACACCCACCCTGACAAAATAAGGGAGATCTTCAAGCTGCCTCAACTGCAAGATGACCCAGATTGGACAACCAACACAAAGGGTGCCAAACCTGAGCTTGGACAAAATCCTAGAGGACATATACCTCCCGGGAGCCAAATGGACAACCAACACAAAGGGTGCCCCAAACCAACTCAAAAGAGGAGATCTCAAACCAATCGCTAGAGGCTGGCTGGACTTTATTGGGTGCTCTATACTGCCCACTAGCAACCGCTCTGAGGTCACCATCAGAAGAGCAGTGATGATTCATTGCATTATGCTGGAAAAAGAAGTGGAAGTTCATCAGCTAATTTCTTGTGAGCTGTATAAAATTGCAAACAAGAACTCCAAAGATGCCAGATTGGCTTATCCAAGCTTGGTCTCTCTGTTATGTAAAGATGCTGGGGTAAAAATAGGATTAGATGAGTATATCCCAGTTGAGCAACCAATCACCAAAAAGTCTATGGAAGGACAACAAGTGTAGGACAACCCCATCAAGAGGAGAGCACAGGAGTTCCTCCCGAAAATCCCTCAAATTGAATACTGGGAGCGCCTAGAAGCATCTGTCACCAAGTTGCAAGAAGCTGTAGATCAACTGAAGGAAGAACAGCAAAATCAAAACAGCATGCTCTACAAACTGCTTAGAGAACAAGAAGAGCAAGGGCGTGAACTGAAGGAACTAAGGCGCCAGAAGCTATCTCTTGAAGGGCCAAGCACTCCACAGACTAAAGAGGCATCCACCTCCCAAATTCAAGGTTGTTGAGTTCTAATCTTAGCCTTAACTCTGTGATAATTATTCTTATTAGAAATTTACCTTAGAAGTCATATATGAGTAGTAGTAATTAGTATATCTATTTTAATTTTAACTCCAATTAAGCTATAATTTATTTTTCTCATCATCATCAAACATGAATAAAATAGCAGATTTTTAGAATAAGGAGGCAATATTTTTTTTCAAGTTTTTAATAAAGAAAATTCTAATTATTTATATGTGGTGGCAATGCTTTTTGCTTCTGAATGAATGCCTGAACAGTGCATGTTTTTTATATTGAATTTTATGAATGTTAAAATTGTTGGCTCCTGAAAGAATGATGAACAAGAGAAATGTTATTGATAATCTGAAAAATCATAAAATTGATTCTTGAAGCAAGAAAAAGCAGTGAATACAAAAGCTTGCGAAAAAAGAAAAAAAAAAGAGAAGCAAGCAGAAAAAAAGCCAATAGCCCTTAAAACCAAAAGGCAAGGGTAATAAAAAGGGATCCAAGGCTTTGGGCATCAGTGGATACGAGGGCCTAAAGGAATAAAATCCTGGCCTAAGCGGTTGAACCAAGCTGTCCCTAACCATGTGCTTGTGGCATGCAGATCCAAGTGAAAAGCTTGAGACTGAGTGGTTAAAGTCGTGATCCAAAGCAAAAGAGTGTGCTTAAGAACTCTGGACACCTCTAATTGGGGACTCTAGCAAAGCTAAGTCACAATCTGAAAAGGTTCACCCAGTTATGTGTCTGTGGCATTGATGTATCCGGTGGTAATACTAGAAAACAAAGTGCTTAGAGCCACGGCCAAGACTCATAAAGTAGCTGTGTTCAAGAATCAACATACTAAATTAAGAGAATCAATAATACTATCTGAATTCTGAGTTCCTATGGATGCCAGTTGATAAACCCATATTTTATGATATATATTGTGCTCAAATTGAGTGATTTATTCAATCCTTCACCCACTTATTCATATTAATTGCATGGTTTTACTTTCCCTTCCTTATTATGTGATGTATGTGAAAAGCATGTTTCCTATGCTTAAAAATAATTATTTTGATTACCCTTTATTTCTATTCGATGCCGTGATTCGTGTGTTGAGTAGTTTTAGATCTTCTAAGGCAGGAATCACTTAAAGGATGGAAAGGAAACATACAAAAATGGAAGGAAAGCACAAAACGGAGTTTTTGAAGAAACTGGCAATAACACGATCGCATGGATGACGCGGCCGCATGCCAGCGCGAATTAACAGCGACGCGACCGCGTGATTGACTCGATCGCGCACCTTGAGCGAAACGCATATGACAGACGCGACCGTGCGACAAGAAAAACTCCAAATGACGCGACCGCGTGACCCACGCGGAGGCGTGACAAAGGCCACGCACCAGAAATTACAGAAAATGCTCCCAGCGATTTCTAAAGCCCTTTTTGGCCCAGATCCAAGTCCAGAAGGCACAGATCAGAGGTTATGAAGTGTGGGAATGCATCCATTCAGAAGGGAGTCTCCAATTAGTTAGTATTCATGATTTAGATGTAGTTTTGAGGGAGAGGTTCTCTCCTCTCTCTTTTAGGATTTAGATTTAGGATTTTATTCGCTTTCAGGATTATCTCTTTCTATCAGGTTCAACAATCCTTTTTATTTATCTTTTCAATTTAATTTATGAATTCTTCTATGTTACAGATTACTCTTTTGAATTAATGTTATTTGAGGTATTTCAGTTTACAATTGTTTCTTTTATTTATATTACTGTTGCTTCCAATCTGAAGGCATTTTTATTCCGGTAGATTTACTTTTTCCCTTTTTGGTCTTGGTTAAGAAATCAGTAACTCAGGAGTTATCAAACTCAAACATGATTGATAATTATTATCTTTGCTAATTGAATTGAACTTCAATAATCCCAATCTTTCCTTAGGGATTAACTAGGATTTGAGGATCTAACTAATTAGTCACTTGACCTTCCCTTGCTCTAGCAAAGGTTAACTAAGTGGAATTAAGATTCAATTTTCACCATCATTGATAAGGATAACTAGGATAGGACTTCCAATTTCTCATAACTTGCCAAAAGTTTATTTTACAGTTATTTATTTACTTTACAGTCTTTCACTTATTTCAATTGCAATTTAAATTACTTGTTCCTCATCTTAAAAACCCTAATTTACAATCTTCATAACCAATAATAAGAACATACTTCCCTGCAGTTCCTTGAGAAGACGACCCGAGGTTTAAATACTTCGGTTATCAATTTTTAAGGGGTTTGTTACTTGTGACAACCAAACGTTTGTACGAAGGGATTTCTATTGGTTTAGAGACTATCTACAACGCGACTGTTTTTATAAAATTCTTTACTAGCAAAAATCCCAACGTCAAAATGGCACTGTTGCCGGGGAGCTGAATTGTGTGCCTTATTATTGGTTATTGTAAATATTTTTTTCTTTTACTTGTTTATTTATCTTTATTTTTCTCTTTTTATTTCCATTAGCTACTATAAATTCTCACCCCTCTCGCTTTGAGTTTGGTTCTAATATTGTTGAAAGGAGTGAAAGTTATAACAGGAACATGCATCAAGGTCAGAGCAATCAAAGATGGATGGAGCCAAGAGGATCTGATCAACCCTTTAGGCAACAATACCCTCCAAGATACCATGGACAAAGACCATTCTACAATGCATACCAAGGCAATAGACATGGTGGACAACCTTGCAGTTACCAACAAGTCCCACCCTGTGCTTATAGGCCATCCTCTCAACATAACTTCGCACCACCACACTCACAAGCTCCTTTTCACCATTCACTACCGTATGATCCTCATCTACCCAAATTCCAATCCAATTACTCCCAAACACCACCACTTCTCCATGTACCACGTCCAAATCTATCACCCCGAGAATCATAGGTTCGCCTCAAGGAAACAGTAGATCAACTTCAAACAACCCTTTATCAACTGGAGCAAGCAATAAGTCAATTATCTTCTAGATGTTCGAACATTCAAGGACCTCCCACAACTCCGTTTGGACAATCTAAAGATGAGCGTAGCATGAAAGAGATACTAGAAACTCCAGTGGACAGAACAGGGCATGACTTCGTTCTGGAACAAGTAGAGGAAGCTGTCATTATACAAGAAGAAGAATTGGTTGAAGACCTAGGAGACACTGAGCCTCCATGGGAATCCAAAGTTGTGGAGAATTCTGTCAAGGACGTTGCAATTAATGCTAAGGAGGATAGTGCACAACTCCCAAAGCAAGTCTTTTATGAAGAACTAGACAGAATAATCCAAGAAGCAAGTTTCCTTGATGATGATAATCTCAAGTCAAGTTCTCCTAGTGATGAACTTGCATCAGCAAGTGAATTCTCTGAGATCGAAGAATCTTCCCCAAGTGAATATGAAGACGATGCGGAGGTAGATTTCTCTCAACCTCCCGTTTATGACTTAAGTGACGAGAAAGACATAGAAGGCTTTGATCAGGACTTGGATGCAATTGAAGAAGTCTGAAAGGAAGTGAAGAAATTCACCGAAGAGCACAAGGGAGTAGAACTCACAGAACCACTGGAAACACCTATCCCAAGGCCACTACCACCCAATACAAGCTTCAAATGGATACAATCCTTAACCTTTATCTTTACTTTTCCACTTGAATATGGTTTACTTGAAACAGATGGCCAGCTTAGAGCTCTCTACGGCTTTAAGAGTAAGAGGGAAATGGCTCGCACTCAGAGCTGGTGCACAAGGTTTAATAAGGTTCCACGCTTCAATTCGAAGTGCACGGATTGGCATCGTGATCAATCGAATGGATCTCAGAAAACTTTTGGTCATCTTGGTGAAAATCTACTTTCTAAACTGCCCGGATGGAAAAATATGGATCAAGATGAAGGCGGATTTAAAAGCAAAGTTTGGGATCCTGGAATCTATTCTGACATTCGTCACCCCGGGAGCCTGAGAATCTATTTGAAGCTGCTCAGAAGCTTTACCTGCCTAATTTGGGACCCCAGAGGCTGTTGGCATTCCAAGCATTGGTGGAGATTTCTAGATGAATTTAAGCACAACCGCCATAACAGGAAGCTCATCCAATGTCCAACTTAAGGACTTTAACTAAAAGTGCTAGGTGGGAGACAATCCACCATGGTATGGTCGTTTCTTTTTCAGTTTTATTTCGTGTTATTTATTTATTTGTTTTCTTTTTCAATTGAACCTGAATATTATTCATTCGCATTGCATACTGCATAATTGCATACCAGTAAAAAAAAGCGAAGGGAGCACGACGCGACCGCATTGCTCATGCGATCGCGTCAGTTGCGAAAAACAACCACCCACGCGTCCGCGTCACCCACGCGACCGCGTGATCTGGAGATCGGCGTAAATTTCCAACGTCCAGAGAGTTAGGCTGGAATCATGCGGCCATTGTGCGTTTTGCACAAAACAACCACGCGATCGCGTCACTTGCACAACACCAATCCCACACGACAGCGTGAGCGACCCGATCGCGTCGCGTGGATTGCACAACACCCCCAAAGGAGACAGAAAGTTGCGCTGAAACGACGCTAGAATTGTGCGTTCAGCACAATTTCCAGCGACGCGGTCGCATGCCTCATGCGACCGCGTCATTCACTCTTTTACTCATTCCATGTGATCGCGCCACCCACGCGATCGCGTCGACCCCCATTTCACCCCAGCCACGCGACCGCGTGCCCCATGCAATCGCGTGGATTCAAATTTAATAAACCCCAGCCACGCGAAACCCTACCCATTCGCGCCCCCCAGCCCCCTCTCCTTCCTCTTTTCTCTCCACAACCACCACCCACAACTTCCAGCCACCACCACCGCCCACCGCAACCCTCGACGACCACCCAGAAGCCGCCGCCACGCCACCCCCTTCCTTCCCCCCTCTTTCTTCTTCTTTCTTCCTCTTCTTCCCTCCAACCACCACCGCCACACCCTCCGCGCCGCCGCCACCGCCGCGCCCCCAACCGCCACCCACACCCCCCTCCCCTTCCTTCCCCTTCCCCCTCCTAACCCCATTACCCTTCCCAAAACCCCCTGCCTCCGAACAGCCGCCACCGCCGCCGTGCCACCCTCCACCGCCGCGTCAACTGCCACCACCACCATCCCCCCGGCCACCTATCTGCCCCACTTTCTTTCCTACGCCTTCCAGGTTCCGCTGAACACCACCCTTCTTTCCATTCATTGTTAATTTCCTATTTTTCTGTTTATGTTCATATTTAGGCTAGTTAGACATGCATGTTGTAGGGGATTCTAGGTTGTTAGGTAGCTTAGGATGTGGTTAGTGGATTTAGGCCTGTTTAATTACGTTGTTCATGTTTCTTGTTTTCTAATTCTCACAATTCTGCCATTGCTGTGATGTTAGTATTGTTCATATGCTGTAATTTCTTGTTTCATGCTGCTTTTTACACTGCTTTTCCATGTTCATATTCCCTTTATGTAATTGTAGCTATATTTTAATTCATATGAGCTATTCTGATTGCTATTTATTTTCTGGGAACATCCAATTTTAGCCGGGATGCTGCCCAAATTTCTGTAAATTATTTTGATTTTCATTCCTGTTTTGGTTTTGGCAAACTTGCACTCTGCTTTACTCAGCTTTTACCAAACCAATTCATGAATGACAGGGCAAGCTTTCTTATTCTTTTTAATTTCCTGGTTTATAAATTGCATCTTGGATAATTCAATTCCACTTTTTGCTATTTTCATTTGCGTCATCCTTAACTTCCTTGTTTGAATTTGAGTTATCTGTTGCTTTAATTTGTGAATTCTCATTATTTAGAAAATGCTCATCATGCCACTTACTCTAATCTCCTTTTTACTAATTCACTAATTTTAACTTCCTAAACTCTTTTTCATTCCTAACCAACCTAACCTTTCAAAATATATCTTCTTGGTTTTTCACTATTCTCTTTAACCTTCTAACCAAGGCATGATGATAATTTTTCCTAATTAACATGAATTCTAATACATTTTGGATTGTTAATTTTTTTTATTCTCGGACTTTTAATTCCTATTCAATCCTTAATGCACATTTACTTAACTCATTTTCATTACTCTACTGCTCCTTTGCCACTATATGCTTATTTTGTGCTTTGCCTACTTGTTTTCCTGTTTTTATTATATCCTGGTTCTCTGTTCTTCAGGATGTCTGACACCTAAAGAAAAGGAAAAGGAAAGGAAACAACTGGCAAACGGAAAAGAGGAGAATCCACTATGTCCATATTGGACATTATGCACGATGACTCCTGGCGGGAGAAATACTTTACGCCGCAGGAGAAGGCTGACCAGCTACTCCCTGCTACTGATCCCATTAAGTTTGCAAACCGATACTGTAAGCTGAAGTATCCGGTGTTTGCAACCTCCAGGAACTTGTACCTGGAGAGGACTCTGAAGATCCCAGAAGAACTCCAGCAATACACCTCTGATCAGATCAAACAAAGAGGCTAGTTCTTCCTGGAGAGAAACCTGACTGAGGTCAATGCATCTTGGGTAAGGGAATTCTACTACAATTATCTCAAAACTTCTCTAGATGAGTGAACTTAAGAGGGAAGCAGATACTGGTCACTGAGGAGGCCATAGAGGATGTTCTGAAGCTTCTGCCTAAAGCTGATCAGCCAGATGGTTATCAACAGGCTGAGGAGGACATGCGCTTCATGAAATTTGATTGGGATACAGTCAAGGCCAGGATAGCCCTTGACCCGACCGTTCCATGGATCATGGGTCAGAACACCACCATGCCTAAGGGAATCAAGCGGGCATACTTGAATGATGAAGCTCGGCTATGGCATCAAATCCTAAGAAACTTTATTATGCCGAGTACTCACGAGACAGAGCTACCTGCCGCTATGATCACCCTCCTATGGTGTGTGATGGAGGGTAAGGACCTGTACCTGCCACGCTTCATTCGGTACTACATGGCCAGGGTCTACGTCCGATGCACTCTCCCCTTTCCATATTTGATTACACAGCTTGGCCATCGAGTTGACGTGCCTTGGGAGGATGCTGATGAGAAGCCACCTGCTGCAGAATGCAAGAAAATTATCCCTCACAGTAGGAACTTCTTGACTCTGGGCTACAGACCTCCATTCCTCACTCCTACTGATGAGACAGCCACACCATCTGCCGGCCCCTCTTCCTCCACAGCTACCCCTGCTACCACCACTGCACCTCCACCTGCCTCCGAGCCAGTTTATCACCTAGTGCACCGCCTGTTTCGACAGCTAGACTAGATGGAGCGCCGCAACCGACGCCGATATGAGAGAGCTGAGCGTCGCAGCAAGCGACGCTATGAGCACCTGAAGCTGATGATACGATCTGACGATATCCCTTCCGAGCCTGACACACCATCAGAGCCATCTGAGGAGGAGGCGGATGATCACGAGGCAGAGACCTATCCCCAGAGAGAGGCTGCGCAGGCAGGCACAGAGCAGGCTGCATCACAGCAGGAGGCCCCACATCAGATTCAGGTTTCCGACCCTGAGATCCGTATTCAGTCAGCACCTCTTTTGCAGCAAGCAGATCCTCAGACCACCACCATAGAGACTCCAGCTACCCTCCCTTCCAGTGATGACACCCCTTCACACCCTGCTTAAGTGAGCATCAGGGACGATGCTTCATTTTAGAGAACACACAGCCTGTGAGTTTTGAGCTTAATTATATGGTTACATTCAAACCATAATTTTTATTTCTGTGTGTTTAGCCCTTCTTTTTTATTCTGGTGTTCTTTACTTTGTTTTAATCTATATGTCCGATTATAGAATAGAAATACATACCAAGAGAGTGATTGATGCCATTGTTTGATTTTAGCTCACTTATCCCAAATTAGCCTACCTTTTACATCACCCTTGTTAGCCCCCTTGAGCCTTATACATATACCCTTACCTTTACCTTGGCCCCATTACAACCTTAATTAAAGACCTCATGACTTTTGTATGCCTATATTCTATAATTGTTGATTGGTTAGATGAAGAACAAAGTTATAGAAAGTAAGGATAAAAAGAAGAATAGAGTGATTGACCCAATAAACACTGAGTGACTAGAGAGTAAACACAAAATTCAGTGAGGGTTCAATAGCTCATTAACATATATCTTTGCTTGAATTATTAATTGTCTTGCAAGTTTATAAAATATTTCTCTTTTCCATTTCAATTGTAAAAGTGCTTTATCATTATCTAAGGCTGGCTATATATATGATTCCTTGAGAAATGTGAATTAATTCAACTACATGTAAGCTTTATATACAAGTGAATAAAAATAATTAGAATTGCATGATGCATTTAGGTAGTTGCATTTAGAATAGATTGCATTGCATGAGATTCCACCACTTTAACCTTACCTTGCTCTTTATCTTGGATTTAGCATGAGGACATGCTATTGTTTAAGTGTGGGGAGGTTGATAAACCCATATTTTATGATATATATTGTGCTCAAATTGAGTGATTTATTCAATCCTTCACCCACTTATTCATATTAATTGCATGGTTTTACTTTCCCTTCCTTATTATGTGATGTATGTGAAAAACATGTTTCCTATGCTTAAATATAATTATTTTGATTACCCTTATTTCTATTCGATGCCGTGATTCGTGTGTTGAGTAGTTTCAGATCTTCTAAGGCAAGAATGACTTAAAGGATGGAAAGGAAACATACAAAAATGGAAGGAAAGCACAAAACGGAGTTTTTGAAGAAACTGGCAACGATGCGATCGCATGGACGACGCGGCCGCATGCCAGCGCGAATTAACAGCGACGCGACCGTGTGATTGACGCGATCGCGCACCTTGAGCGAAACGCATATGACGCGGACGCATGACTGACGCGACCGCGCGACAAGGAAAACTCCAAATGACGCGACCGCGTGACCCACGCGGACGCGTGACAGAGGCCACGCACCAGAAATTACAGAAAACGCTCCCAGCGATTTCTGAAGCCCTTTTTGGCCCAGATCCAAGTCCAGAAGGCACAGATCAGAGGTTATGAAGTGTGGGAATGCATCCATTCAGAAGGGAGTCTCCAATTAATTAGTATTCATGATTTAGATGTAGTTTTGAGGGAGAGGTTCTCTCCTCTCTCTTTTAGGATTTAGATTTAGGAGTTTATTCGCTTTCAGGATTATCTCTTTCTATCAGGTTCAACATTTTTTTTATTTATCTTTTCAATTTAATTTATGAATTCTTCTATGTTACAGATTACTCTTTTGAATTAATGTTATTTGAGGTATTTCAGTTTACAATTGTTTCTTTTATTTATATTACTGTTGCTTCCAATCTGAAGGCATTTTTATTCTGGTAGATTTACTTTTTCCCTTTTTGGTCTTGGTTAAGAAATCAGTAACTCAGGAGTTATCAAACTCAAACATGATTGATAATTTTTATCTTTGCTAATTGAATTGAACTTCAATAATCCCAATCTTTCCTTAGGGATTAACTAGGATTTGAGGATCTAACTAATTAGTCACTTGACCTTCCCTTGCTTTAGCAAAGGTTAACTAAGTGGAATTAAGATTCAATTTTCACCATCATTGATAAGGATAACTAGGATAGGACTTCCAATTTCTCATACATTGCCAAAAGTTTATTTTACAGTTATTTATTTACTTTACAGTCTTTCACTTATTTCAATTGCAATTTAAATTACTTGTTCCTCATCTTAAAAACCCCAATTTACAATCTTCATAACCAATAATAAGAACATACTTCCCTGCAGTTCCTTGAGAAGATGACCCGAGGTTTAAATACTTCGGTTATCAATTTTTAAGGGGTTTGTTACTTGTGACAACCAAACATTTGTACGAAGGGATTTCTGTTGGTTTAGAGACTATATCTACAACGCAACTGTTTTTATAAAATTCTTTATTGGCAAAAATCCCAACGTCACCAGTCA
The DNA here is from genome assembly GCF_003086295.3 of Arachis hypogaea. Lineage (NCBI taxonomy): Eukaryota > Viridiplantae > Streptophyta > Magnoliopsida > Fabales > Fabaceae > Arachis > Arachis hypogaea. The sequence continues at coordinate 51,811,863 of NC_092053.1, forward strand.
TTCTGAATTTCAAGGGATAAAGTGAGATGCCAAAACTGTTCGGAAGCAAAAAGCTACTAGTCCCGCTCATCTAATTAGAATCTGAGCTTCACTTAAAACTCTGAGATATTATTGCTTCTTGATTTCTTTTTATCCTATTTTATTTGTCTAGTTGCTTGGAGACAAGCAACAGTTTAAGTTTGGTGTTGTGATGAGCGGATATTTTATACGCTTTTTGGGGTTAATTTCATGTAGTTTCTAGTATGTTTTAGTTAGTTTTTAGTATATTTTTATTAGTTTCTAGGAAAAATTTATATTTCTGGACTTTACTATGAGTTCGTATGTTTTTCTGTAATTTCAGGTATTTTCTGGCTGAAATTGAGGGAGCTGAGCAAAAATCTGATTCATGCTGAAAAAGGACTGCTGATGCTATTGGATTCTGACCTCCCTGCACTTGAAATGGATTTTTTAGAGCTACAAGAGTCCAATTGGCGCTCTCTCAATTGCGTTGGAAAGTAGACATCCAGGGCTTTCCAGAAATATATAATAGTCTATACTTTGTTTGAGGATAGACAATGTAAACTGGCGTTCAACGCCAGTTCCATGTTGCATTCTGGCGTTAAACGCCAGAAATAGGTTACAAGTTGGAGTTAAACGCCAGAAACAGGTTACAACCTGGAATTTAACTCTAGAAACAGCCTAGGCACGTGTAAAGCTCAAGTCTCAGCCCTAGCACACACCAAGTGGGCCCCAGAAGTGAATTTCTGCACTATCTATCTTAGTTTACTCATTTTCTGTAAACCTAGGTTACTAGTTTAGTATTTAAACAACTTTTAGAGATTTATTTTGTACATCATGACATTTTCATGTTTTACATTGTATCTCTACGGCATGAGTCTCTAAACTCCATGATTGGGGGTGAGGAGCTCTGCTGTGTCTCGATGAATTAATGCAATTATTTCTGTTTTCTAATCAAACACGCTTGTTTCTATCTAAGATGTTCATTCGCACTTCAATATGATGGATGTGATGATCCGTGACACTCATCACCATTCTCAACCTATGAACGTGTGCCTGACAACCACCTCCGTTCTACCTTCGATTGAATGAGTATCTCTTAGATTCCTTAATCAGAATCTTCGTGGTATAAGCTAGAATCCATTGGCAGCGTTCTTGAGAATCCGAAAAGTCTAAACCTTGTCTGTGGTATTCTGAGTATGATTCAGGGATTGAATGACTGTGACGAGCTTCAAACTCACAAGGGTTGGGCGTAGTGACAGACGCAAAAGGATCAATGGATCCTATTCCCGCATGAGTGAGAACCGACAGATGATTAGCCGTGTGGTGACAGCGCACCTGGACCATTTTCACTGAGAGGATAGATGGTATCCATTGACAACGGTGATCCACCAACATACAGCTTGTCATTGGAGGAACGTTGCGTGTGTGAAGAAGAAGACAGGGGGGAAAGCAGAGATTCAGAAGACAAAGCATCTCCAAAACTCCAATATATTCTCTATTATTGCATAACAAGTACTATTTATTTATGCTTTTTACTCTTCATAAATATAATCACTCTTATCATTGATTTTCTGACTAAGAATTACAAAATAACCATAGCTTGCTTCAAGCCGACAATCTCCGTGGGATCGACCCTTACTCACGTAAGGTATTACTTGGACGACCCAATGCACCTGCTGGTTAGTGGTACGAGTTGTGAAAAGTGTGATTCACAATTCGTGCACCAGCGTCCATGACGCACGCGCGTCGTTTGCGTATGCGCACCTGAACAGAGAGTTGCGCGAGAGACGCGCGGGAGGGGTGCGTGGCGCACAAGCTACCCCACGCATACGCGTCCCCTGCAAAAAGTTCAACCCACACGTAAGCGTCAGCGACGCGTACCCATGGGCATAAAAAATCGGCGTAAAAGCGTGTTGAACAGAGAGTTGTGATGGTCTGGGGCTGGAACTGTGCTAGAGGCACAACATCACCCACGCGTACGCGTTCCTGACGCGTGCGCGTCCTTTTGCTTCCAGACCACCCACGCGTACACGTGGGCGACGCTTACGCGTCATACGGCCAACTAAGTTTTCACGCGTACTCGTGATGCCCGCGCGCGCGTCACCCCCTGTTTTTCAATTCTCCCTTCTTTCTTTCTTCTTACTTCCTACTTCCTTCTTCTTCCTCTTTCCATCTTCCTCATCCGGTTTCTTTTCTTCTCTCCTCTTTACTCTCTCATTTCTCATTTAATTATTGCATTTAATTATTTTTCTTTCTTCTCAATTTCATCTTAGCTTAATTTCTTTTGGTTTCTTTTTCATTTCTTTTTCATGCATTTTTCTGCTGGTGTTGGATGCTTTATTTGGATATTACCTTATTGTAATTGAGCTTGTGGATATGAGGGATTAATTTGATAATTAATATTAATTTTTGGGTTGCATGCATGTTTGGAGTTCTTACTTTCCTTAACATACTGATGAGCGGATATTTTATACGCTTTTTGGGGTTAATTTCATGTAGTTTTTAGTATGTTTTAGTTAGTTTTTAGTATATTTTCATTAGTTTCTAGGCAAAATTCATATTTCTGGACTTTACTATGAGTTTGTGTATTTTTTTGTAATTTCAGGTATTTTCTGGCTGAAATTGAGGGAGCTGAGCAAAAATCTGATTTAGGCTGAAAAAAGACTGCTGATGCTGTTGGATTCTGACCTCTCTGCACTCGGAATGAATTTTCTGGAGCTACAGGAGTCCAATTGGCGCGCTCCAAATTTCATAGGAAAGTAGACATCCAGAGCTTTTCAGCAATATATAATAGTCTATACTTTGCTCAAGGATAGACGACGTAAACTGGCGTTCAACGCCAGTTTCATGTAGCAGTCTGGCGTTAAACGCCAGAAACAGGTTACAAGTTGGAGTTAAACGCCCAAAACAGGTTACAACCTGGCGTTTAACTCCAGAAATAGCCTAAGCACGTGTAAAGCTTAAGTCTCAGCCCCAGCACACACCAAGTGGGCCCCAGAAGTAGATTTCTGCACTATCTATCATAGTTTACTCATTCTTTACAAACTTAGATTACTAGCTTACTATTTAAACAAATTTTAGAGGATTATTTTGGATCTCATGAAATTTTTAGATCTGAACTTTGTACTCTTTGACGGCATGAGTCTCTAAACTCCATTGTTGAGGGTGAGGAGCTCTGCTGTGTCTCGATGAATTAATGCAATTATTTCTGTTTTCTATTCAAACACGCTTGTTTCTATCTAAGATGTTCATTCGCACTTCAATATGATGAATGTGATGATCCATGACACTTATCACCATTCTCAATCTATGAACGCGTACCTGACTACCACTCCCATTCTACCTTCGATTGAATGAGTATCTCTTGGATTCCTTAATCAGAATCTTCGTGGTATAAGCTAGAATCCATTGGCAGCACTCTTGAGAATCCGGAAAGTCTAAACCTTGTCTGTGGTATTCCGAGTAGGATTCAGGGATTGAATGACTGTGATGAGCTTCAAACTCACAAGGGTTGGGCGTAGTGACACACGCAAAATGATCAATGGATCCTATTCCAGCATGAGTGAGAACCGACAGATGATTAGCCATGCGGTGACAGCGCACCTGGACCATTTTCACTGAGAGGACGGATGGTAGCCATTGACAACGGTGATCCACCAACACATAGCTTGCCATAGGAGGAACCTTGCGTGCGTGAAGAAGAAGACAGGGGGAAAGCAGAGATTCAGAAGACAAAGCATCTCCAAAACTCCAACATATCCTCCATTACTGCATAACAAGTATTTATTTCATGCTCTTTTATTTTTTGCAATCCAAACTGATAATCATAATTAATCTCCTGACTAAGATTTACAAGGTAACCATAGATTGCTTCAAGCCAACAATCTCCGTGGGATCGACCCTTACTCACTTAAGGTATTACTTGGACGACCCAGTGCACTTGCTGGTTAGTTGTGCGGAGTTGTGAAAAGTGTGAATCACAATTTCGTGCACCAAGTTTTTGGCGTAGTTGCCGGGGATTGTTCGAGTTTGGACAACTAACGGTTTATTTTGTTGCTTAGATTAGGAAAAAATTTTCTTTTTGGTTTAGAGTCTTCTATTATTATTTTTGGTTGAGATTTCTTTTTTTAAATCCTTATTTTTCTTTTTAAATTTTTCAAAAATTTTATAAACTGATAATTGAGTTTTTCTGCTTGAGTTTAGTTTTATATTTTAAGTTTGGTGTCAATTGCATTTTTTTATTATTTTATTTTATTTTATTTTCTTTTAAATTTTCGAATTTGTGTTCATTGTTCTTTCTTAATCTTCAAGTTGTTCTTGTTTATTTTCCTTGTTTGATCTTTGGTTTGTCTTGTTTTGTGTCTTTTCTTGTTTTTCTTGTGCTTTTTTCAAATTTTTAGTTTCAAAAAAATTTTTATTTACTAAATACCTTGTTAAAACACGTTAAATTTATAGCTCAATTGGCTAGAGCGTTGTGCTTATGTTCTTGGTAATTGGCTATCTTTTTTTTAAAAAAAAAAAACTTTTTCAAAAATAATTTTTCTTTGAATAAATCTTGTGCCAAACTTTAAGTTTGGTGTTTTCTTGTTGATTTTTCTTTAGTTTTCAAAAATTTTATTTTGGTTTTCTAAAAATTTAAAGTTTGGTGTTCTATCTTCATGTTCTTGTTGTTCTTGTGAGTCTTCAAAGTGTTCTTGAGTCTTCCTTATGTTTTGATCTTAAAATTTTTAAGTTTGGTATTCCTTGGTGTTTTCCTCCAAAATTTTCGAAAATAAGGAACATTAGATCTAAAAATTTTAAGTTGTGTGTCTTTTGTGTGTTTTTCTCTTTCATTATAAAATTCAAAAATCAAAAAAATATCTTTTCTCTCTATTTTAAAGTGAATTTTCGAAAATTGCTTTTAAAATTCAGATTTCTATTTCAAAATTTAAAATCTTTTTCAAAAATCATATCCAAAGTTTTTCAAATCTTCTTAATTAAGTAATTATTTTAGTTTTAAAATTTTTTTTATTCTTAATTTTTGAAATCTATATTTAATTTCTAGTTATTTTATTTCATTTTTTTTCTTCGTTCTCTTTTTATAAAATAAAAATAAAAATATATTTTAATTACAATTCACATCAATTCCCTTTTCTTCATCATGGACCTAAGTGGAAATGAGCAGTCCAGAAGGACTCTGGGGTCATATGCTAACCCCATTACTGCTTCATATGGGAGTAGTATCTGTATACCCTCCATTGGAGTTAGTAGCTTTGAGTTGAATCCTCAGCTCATTATCATGGTGCAGCAAAGTTACCAGTATTCCGGTCTTCCACAGGAAGAACCTACAGAGTTTCTGGCACAGTTTTTACAAATTGCTGACACAGTACATGATAAGGAAGTAGATCAGGATGTCTACAGATTATTACTGTTTTCATTTGCTGTAAAAGACCAAGCTAAGAGGTGGTTAAATAACCAACCTAAGGCTAGCATAAGGACATGGAAACAGCTGTCAGAAAAATTTCTGAATCAATACTTCCCTCCAAAACGGATGACACAGCTAAGGCTGGACATCCAAGGCTTTAAACAAGGAGATAATGAATCTCTTTATGATGCCTGGGAGAGATACAGAGAGATGTTAAGAAAATGCCCCTCTGAAATGTTTTCAGAATGGGTGCAGTTAGACATCTTCTATTATGGGCTTACAGAGAAAGCTCAAATTTCTCTAGATCACTCAGTTGGTGGATCTATACACATGAAAAAGACAATTGAAGAGGCTCAAGAGCTTATTGATACAGTTGTCAGAAATCAGCATCTGTACCTAAATAGTGAATCTTCTATGAAAGAAGAGGCTAAAACAGTAATTGCTGAACTTAGTCCTGTAGAACAAATTACTGAATTCAATCAGCAATTAGACTTTCTAACAAAACAGCTGGCCGAATTCAAGGAGATACTACAAGACACAAGAATGACTAATATAAATATGGAGGTACAGTTGAAGCAAACAGAACAACAGTTATCAAAACAAATAACAGAAGAATGCCAAGCAGTTCAATTAAGAAGTGGAAAAACATTAAATACCTCACTTCAAGGTAGCAGAAAGCCAAGAAATGAACAAACTGCTATTCAAAATCCCTCTGAGGACAGTAAGAGCCCAGAGAGGAATAACTCTGGCGTTCAAACGCCAGAAACAAGCAAGGAGTTGGCGTCAAACGCCCAATGGAAGCTCATTTCTGGCGTTCAAATTCCAGGAACAAGTAAGAAGTTGGCGTCCAACGCCAATCCAGCTTCTAACCCTGGCATTCAAATGCCAGTGAAGGATCAGACACACACAAGTGCTGATAACAACCCCTCTAAAAAGGCTTTTCCAACTACCTCTGTAGGAAATAAACCTGCAGCAACTAAGGTTGAGGAATATAAAGCCAAGATACCTTATCCTCAAAAACTCTGCCAAGAGGAGCAAGATAAGCAATTTACTCGCTTTGCAGATTATCTCAGGACTCTTGAAATAAAGATTCTGTTTGCAGAGGCACTTGAGCAAATACCTTCTTGTGCCAAGTTCATGAAAGAGATCTTGAGTCATAAAAAGGATTGGAGAGAAACTGAAAGAGTTCTCCTCACTGAAGAATGCAGTGCAGTCATTCTGAAAAGCTTTCCAGAAAAGCTTAAAGATCCCGGGAGCTTTCTGATACCATGCATATTAGAGGGTAATTGCACCAAGACAGCTTTATGTGATCTTGGGGCAAGCATCAACCTAATACCTGCATCCACTATCAAAAGCTTGGTTTAACTGAAGAAGTTAAACCAACCCGGATATGTCTCCAACTTGCTGATGGCTCCATTAAATACCCATCAGGCGTGATTGAGGACATGATTGTCAGGGTTGGGCCATTCGCCTTTCCCACTGACTTTGTAGTGCTGGAAATTGAAGAGCACAAGAGTGCTACTCTCATTCTAGGAAGACCTTTTCTAGCATCTGGACGAACTCTCATTGATGTCCAAAAGGGGGAAGTAACCCTGAGAGTCAATGAGGATGAGTTTAAGTTGAATGCTGTCAAAGCCATGCAGCATCCAGACACACCAAAAAACTGCATGAAAGTTGATCTCATTGACTCTTTGGTAGAGGAGGTCAACATGGTTGAGAGTCTCGAATCAGAGCTGGAAGACATCTTTAAAGATGTTCAGCCTGATTTGGAGGGTTCAGAGGATTTGAAAGAGCCTCTGAGACTTCCTCAAGAAGAGGAGAAACCTCCTAAACCCGAGCTCAAGCCATTACCACCATCCCTGAAATATGCATTTCTGGGAGAAGGTGACACTTTTCCAGTGATCATAAGCTCTGCTTTAAATCCACTGGAAGAAGAAGCACTAATTCAAGTGCTAAGGACACACAAGACAGCTCTTGGATTATCCATAAGTGACCTTAAGGGCATAAGCCCGGCTAGATGCATGCACAAAATCCTATTGGAGGATGATGCTAAGCCAGTGGTTCAACCACGGAGGCGGCTAAATCCAGCCATGAAGGAAGTGGTGTAGAAAGAGGTCACCAAATTACTGGAGGCTGGGATTATTTATCCTATTTCTGATAGCACCTGGGTGAGTCCTGTTCAAGTTGTTCCCAAGAAAGAAGGCATGAAAGTGGTTCATAATGAAAAAAATGAACTGGTTCCTACAAGAACAGTTACAGGGTAGCGCATGTGTATTGACTACAGAAGGCTCAATACAGCCACCAGAAAGGATCATTTTCCTTTACCATTCATAGACCAAATGCTAGAGAGACTAGCAGGTCATGAATATTACTGCTTTTTGGATGGCTATTCAGGTTACAACCAAATTACAGTAGATCCTCAGGACCAAGAGAAAACAGCATTCACATGTCCTTCTGGAGTATTTGCTTACAGAAGAATACCTTTTGGTCTGTGTAATGCACCTGCAACTTTTCAGAGGTGCATGCTTTCTATCTTCTCTGATATGGTTAAAAAGTTTGTAGAAGTCTTCATGGATGACTTTTCAGTATTTGGAGACTCATTCAGCTCCTGCCTTGATCATTTAGCACTTGTTCTGAAAAGATGCTAAGAGACCAACCTAGTTTTAAACTGGAAAAAATGTCACTTTATGGTGACTGAAGGAATTGTCCTTTGGGCATAAAATTTCAAACAAGGGAATAGAGGTGGATCAAGCTAAAGTGGAAGTAATTGAAAAATTACCACCACCTGCTAATATTAAGGCAATCAGAAGCTTTCTGGGGCATGCAGGATTCTACAGGAGGTTTATAAAGGATTTTTCAAAAATTGAAAAACCCCTGAGCAATCTGCTAGCTGCTGACACGCCATTTGTGTTTGACACAGAGTGTCTGCAGGCGTTTGAGACTCTGAAAGCTAAGCTGGTCACAGCACCAGTTATTTCTACACCAGACTGGACTTTACCATTTGAACTAATGTGTGATGCCAGTGACCACGCCATTGGTGTAGTATTGGGGCAGAGGCATGACAAGCTTCTGCATGTCATTTATTATGCTAGCCGTGTTTTAAATGATGCCCAGAAAAATTACACAACCACAGAAAAACAATTGCTTGCAGTGGTTTATGCCATTGACAAGTTTAGATCATACTTAGTAGGATCAAAAGTGATTGTGTACACTGACCATGCTGCTCTTAAATATCTACTCACAAAGCAGGATTCAAAACCCAGGCTCGTAAGATGGGTGTTGCTTCTGCAAGAGTTTGATATAGAAATAAGAGACAGAAAAGGGACAGAGAACCAAGTGGCTAATCATCTGTCCCGGATAGAACTAGTAGAAGGGGAGTTCCCCCCCTCTATTGAGATCTCTGAGACCTTTCCGGATGAGCATTTGTTTGCCATTCAGGAAACACCATGGTTTGCAGACATTGCAAACTATAAAGCGGCAAGGTTTACACCCAAAGAGTACAGCAGGCAACAAAAGAAAAAATTAATTACTGATGCAAAGTACTACTTGTGGGATGAACCCTATCTCTTTAAGAGATGTGCAGACGGAATAATCTGTAGGTGTATGCCTAGAGAAGAAGCACAGAGGATCTTATGGCATTGCCATGGATCACAATATGGAGGCCATTTCGGAGGTGAGCAAACAGCCACCAAGGTCCTCCAATGTGGCTTCTACTGGCCTACACTCTATAAGGATTCCCGAGAGTTTGTACGTAACTGTGACAGTTGCCAAAGAGCTGGTAATCTGCCTCATGGTTACGCCATGCCTCAACAGGGAATCTTGGAGATTGAGTTGTTTGATGTATGGGGAATTGACTTCATGGGACCTTTCCCACCATCATACTCAAACACTTATATTCTGGTGGCAGTCAACTATGTATCAAAATGGGTAGAGGCCGTTGCCACACCCACCAATGATACTAAAATAGTGCTGAAGTTCCTCCAGAAATATATCTTCAGCAGGTTTGGTGTCCCTAGAGTACTAATCAGTGATGGGGGCGCTCACTTCTGCAACAAACAGCTTTACTCTGCTATGGTCCGGTATGGGATTCGCCACAAGGTGGCGACTCCATATCATCCACAGACAAATGGGCAAGCTGAAGTTTTTAACAGAGAACTAAAAGGAATCTTGGAACGGACTGTAAGTACCCGTAGAAAGGATTGGGCATGGAGCTTGGATGATGCTCTGTGGGCTTACAGAACAGCATTCAAGACTCCTATAGGGACCTCTCCATACCAACTTGTGTATGGTAAGGCCTGTCATCTGCCTGTGGAACTGGAACATAAGACCTACTGGGCAACCAGATTCCTAAACTTTGATGCCAAATTAGCTGGAGAAAAAAGATTGCTCCAGCTGAATGAGCTAGAGGAATTCAGATTCACTGGTTTCGAAAATGCCAAGCTTTATAAAGAGAAATAAAAAAGATGGCATGACAGAAAGCTGTCATCTAGAGTCTTTGAACCAGGACAAAAGGTTCTATTGTTTAACTCTAGGCTCAGGCTATTTCCCGGGAAACTGAAATCCCGGTGGAGGGGACCATATGTGATTACAAGTGTATCACCATATGGTTATGTGGAGCTTCAAGACATTGATTCTGATAAGAAGTTCATTGTAAATGGACAGAGAATCAAGCACTATCTTGAAGGCAATGTTGAGCAAGAGTGCTCAAGGCTGAGGCTAGATTAAAAGCTCAGCAAGGTCCAGTTAAAGACAATAAAGAAGCGCTTGCTGGGAGGCAACCCAGCCATTAGCAAAACTTTTTCTGTTATTTTATTTATTTTATTCTTCATTTTATTTATTTTTAAAATATATGAGCTTAATATTAACAAGGTAAAAAATCAATTGCATAAGTCCACAGGGTTACAGAAGAATTTAGAGCACAAAACAGGAAAAAGGAGCTCACTGGCAAGAAAACGCCAGTAAGAGGCATAATTGGGCGTTAAACGCCCAAAAGGAGCATCTACTGAGCGTTTAACGCCAGTAAAGATAGCCATCTGGGCGTTAAACGCCAGAAAGAAGCAGCAACTGGGCGTTAAACGCCAGAAAGAAGCAGCAACTGGGCGTTTAACGCCAGATTTACAGCATCCTGGGCGTTCAGAAAAACGCCCAGTGACAAAGGGGTTTCTGGCGTTTAACGCCAGCTAGAAGCAACAGCTGGGCGTTAAACGCCCAAACCAAGCACCAACTGGGCGTTAAACGTCGAAAACATGCAGCAGTTGGGTGTTTAACGCCAAGATTGTGGGGAGTAGGCAATTTCGTTTTCAATTCAAATTTTTTCCATTTTTTATGTTTCAATTCATGATTTCTTGCACAAACATGTTACAAATCCTAATTTTTCAAATCCTTTTTCAAAAAAAAATATATCAAATGTATCTTAATTCATAAACCCTTTTTCCTCTTCAAATTATTTTCAAATCCTTTTCAAAACAACTCTATCTCTTTTCCTTCTAAAATCTTTTCAACTCATCAATATCTTTTTCAAATCTTCGCATCATCTTTTTCAAAATCCAGATTTATCTTTTTCAAATATCTTTCATATCTTTTCAATTTTAAATCACATCTTTTCCTATCATACTTATCTTTTCCAAATCACTTTTTCTATCATATCTTTTTCAAATAATTTTCGAAACCCACCCCCCCTTCCCTTTAAATTTTGGTTCGGCCTCTCCCCCTCTCCTCCACAAGTTGCGCTTGGCTCTCCCTCTTTCCCTCTCCTTTCCTTTCTTTTGCTTGAGGACAAGCAAACCTCTAAGTTTGGTGTATTTATCCATGATCACTAAACCAATACCCACTAAGATCATGGCTCCTAAGGGAAAATAAACCAACTCAAGAGGCAAGAAAGAGAATATTCCAAAACCACTCTGGAATCAAGGGAAGTTCATAACCAAAGAATATTCAGACCATTTTTACAAAATAATGAGTCTAAGGTCAGTGATCCCGGAAGTTAAATTCGATTTGAAAGAAGATGAGTATCCGGAGATCCAAGAGCAAATCCGAAACAGGAGCTGGGAAGTCCTAGTTAATCCTGAAACAAAGGTGGGAAGAAACATGGTTCAGGAATTCTACGCTAATCTGTGGTAGACGGACAGGCAGAGAATAGCTGGAACCGCATTCTATGACTATAGAACTCTGGTTAGAGGGAAGATTGTTCACACCCACCCTGACAAAATAAGGGAGATCTTCAAGCTGCCTCAACTGCAAGATGACCCAGATTCCTTCAATAGGATAATGATGAGACCAAACCTGAGCTTGGACAAAATCCTAGAGGACATATGCATCCCTGGAGCTAAATGGACAACCAACACAAAGGGTGTCCTAAACCAACTCAAAAGAGGAGATCTCAAACCAGTCGCCAGAGGCTGGCTGGACTTCATTGGGCGATCTATACTGCCCACTAGCAACCGTTCTGAAGTCACCATCAGAAGAGCAGTGATGATTCATTGCATTATGCTGGAAAAAGAAGTGGAAGTTCATCAGCTGATTGCTTGTGAGCTTTACAAAATTGCAAACAAGAACTCCAAAGATGCCAAATTGGCCTATCCAAGCTTAGTTTCTCTGTTATGTAAAGATAATGGGATAAAGATGGGAGTAGATAAATATATCTCAGTTGAGCAACCAATCACCAAAAAGTCTATGGAAGGACAGCAAGTGCAGGACGATCCCATCAAGAGAAAAGCAGAGGAGTTCCTCCCGAAAATCCCTCAAATTGAATACTGGGAGCGCCTAGAAGCATCTGTCACCAAGTTGCAAGAAGTTGTGGATCAACTGAAGGAAGAACAGCAAAATTAAAACAGCATGCTCTGCAAATTGCTTAGAGAACAAGAAGAGCAAGGGCGTGAACTGAAGGAATTAAAGCGTCAGAAACTATCTCTTGAAGGGCCAAGCACTCCACAGACTAAAGAGGCATCCACCTCCCAAATTCAAGGTTGTTGAGTTCTAATCTTAGCCTTAACTCTGTGATAATTGTTCTTATTTGAGTTTTACCTTAGAAGTTATATATGAGTAGTAGTAATTAGTATCTATATTTTGATTTTATCTCCAATTAAGCTATAATTTATTTTTCTCATCATCATTAAACATGAATAAAATAGCAGATTTTCTTTAGAATAAGGAGGCAATATTTTTCGAGTTTTTAATAAGAAAAATTCTAATTATTTACATGTGGTGGAAATGCTTTTTGTCTTCTAAATGAATGCTTGAACAGTGCATATGTCTTTTGAATTTGATGTTTATGAATGTTAAATATGTTGGCTCTTGAAAGAATGATGAAAAAGGAGAAATTTTTTTTGATAATCATAAAAATCATAAAAAAAATTGATTCTTGAAGCAAGAAAAAACAGTGAATACAAAAGCTTGCAAAAAAATATATGGCGAAAAAAAAAAGAGAAAAAGCAAGCAGAAAAAGCCAATAGCCCTAAAAACCAAAAGGCAAGGGTAACAAAAAGGATCCAAGGCTTTGAGCATCAGTGGATAGGAGGGCCTAAAGGAATCAAATCCTGGCCTAAGCGGCTAAACCAAGCTGTCCCTAACCATGTGCTTATGGCGTGAAGGTGTTAGGTGAAAACTTGAGATTGAGTGGTTAAAGTCAAGGTCCAGAGCAAAAAGAAGGGTGTGTTTATGAACCCTGGACACCTCTAACTGGGGACTTTAGCAAAGCTGAGTCACAATCTGAAAAGGTTCACCCAATTATGTGTCTGTGGCATTTATGTATCTGGTGGTAATACTGGAAAACAAAGTGCTTAGGGCCACGGCCAAGACTCATAAAGTAGCTATGTTCAAGAATCAACATACTGAACTAGGAGAATCAATAACACTATCTGAATTCTAAGTTCCTATAGATGCCAATCATTCTGAGCTTCAATGGATAAAGTGAGATGCCAAAACTGTTTGGAAGCAAAAAGCTACTAGTCCCGCTCATTTAATTAGAATCTGAGCTTCACTCAAAAAAACTCTGAGATATTATTGATTCTTAACTTATTTGTATTCTATTTTATTTATCTAGTTTCTTGGGGACAAGCAACAGTTTAAGTTTGGTGTTGTGATGAGCGGATATTTTATACGCTTTTTGGGGTTAATTTCATGTAGTTTTTAGTATTTTTAGTTAGTTTTTAGTATATTTTCATTAGTTTCTAGGCAAAATTCATATTTCTGGACTTTACTATGAGTTTGTGTGTTTTTCTATAATTTCAGGTATTTTCTTGCTGAAATTGAGGGAGCTGAGCAAAAATCTTATTCAGGCTGAAAAAGGACTGCTGATGTTGTTGGATTCTGACCTCTCTGCACTCAGAATGGATTTTCTGGAGCTACAGGGCTTTCCATCAATATATAATAGTCCATACTTTGCTCAAGGATAGATGACGTAAACTGGCGTTCAACTCCAGTTCCATGTTGCAGTATGGCGTTAAACGCCAGAAACAGGTTACAAGTTGGAGTTAAACGCCCAAAACAGGTTACAACCTGGCGTTTAACTCCAGAAACAGCCTAAGCACATGTAAAGCTTAAGTCTCAGCCCCAGCACACACCAAATGGGCCCCAGAAGTGGATTTCTGCACTATCTATCATAGTTTACTCATTCTCTGCAAACCTAGATTACTAGCTTACTATTTAAACAACTTTTAGAGGATTATTTTGGATCTCATGACATTTTTAGATCTGAACTTTGTACTCTTTGACGGCATGAGTCTCTAAACTCCATTGTTGGGGGTGAGAAGCTCTGCTATGTCTCGATGAATTAATGCAATTATTTCTGTTTTCTATTCAAACACGCTTGTTTCTATCTAAGATGTTCATTCGCACTTCAATATGATGAATGTGATGATCTGTGACACTCATCACCATTCTCAATCTATGAACGCGTACTTGACAACCACTCCCGTTCTACCTTCAATTGAATGAGTATCTCTTGGATTTCTTAATCAGAATCTTTGTGGTATAAGCTAGAATCCATTGGCAGCACTCTTGAGAATCTGAAAAGTCTAAACCTTGTCTGTGGTATTCCGAGTAGGATTCAGGGATTGAATGACTGTGACGAGCTTCAAACTCACAAGGGTTGGGCATAGTGACAGACGTAAAAGGATCAATGGATCCTATTCCAGCATGAGTGAGAACCGACAGATGATTAGCCGTGCGGTGACAGCGCACCTGGACCATTTTCACTGAGAGGATGGATGGTAGCCATTGACAACGGTGATCCACCAACACACAGCTTGCCATAGGAGGAACCTTGCGTGCGTGAAGAAGAAGGCAGGGGAAAGCAGAGATTCAGAAGACAAAGCATCTCCAAAACTCCAACATATCCTCCATTACTGCATAACAAGTATTTATTTCATGCTCTTTTATTTTTCGCAATTCAAACTGATAATCATAATTAATCTCCTGACTAAGAATTACAAGGTAACCATAGATTGCTTCAAGCCAACAATCTCCATGGGATCGACCCTTACTCACGTAAGGTATTACTTGGACGACCCAGTGCACTTGCTGGTTAGTTGTGCGGAGTTGTGAAAAGTGTGAATCACAATTTCGTGCACCACATACTTTACATGCATACCAAGTGTTTGTGAAAAGTCCGTATGGCATTGTGAATTCTTAATTATTCTATTCTTCTACTCTACTGCCTATTTTTCACAAAACCCTTGCAATATTTTATTGATTAAATATAATTGTCAAATATAATTGTCAATACAAACGTGATTGTTAGTTTGTTACATTTGATAATCAAATTGAGCTATTAATGCTTGATCTATGCTACTCATGCCTTTGCCAGCATGCTAATAAACATCTTGCATCTAATTGCCTCAATATATCATGCTATATTTCCATTGATGTCCTAACTGCATGGAATCGCGGCCATATGTTTACGACATTCTTCTTTACCTTGGCATTGATTATCACTTGTATTTTCTTCCTCTCGGTTCTAGATATTTGATTTCATGTCCCTTTCTCTTCTCTCTTTTCGGGATGGCCACTAGGAAGGGTACAGAGAGAGCCTCTAACAAGCCACTGGTAAGGAGAGAAACGAAAAAGCACAAGCACCTTCAATAAATCAGCTGCTCCTTCAGATACTTCAGAGGTTGGACCGGCTAAACCGGCAAGCAAAGCGAATGGAGCACCGTAACAAGCGCTGATTAACATACCTCAAGGAGCTGATTGCTGGCAACCACCCACCTGAGGAAGATCCAGAAACTCCAGACTCTACCTCACCTACCGGCACCGGGAGCCATGATGACCCCGACTGTGGAAATGCTGTTACCACCCCCCTCCCCTTTGTTTCTGACTGATGGCACCGAGGACGGTGCCGAGATTTAAGTGTGGGGAGGTCGGTCAGTACCTGACTTCCGGAGGTAATTGCTTTTTCTTAACACCGATAGGTTATTTTTTTTCTTTTGTTAGGATATGATAGATTGCATAGTAATAAGTGTTTGCATGTATGTTCTACTCGGTTGAAAAATAATAAGTTTCTTTTCAAAGACCATATTTTGAAAATTTCACTAATTCAAGTTAAAAAAAATTCTATGTTAAACTTTCTTGAAGATTGTAAATTGGAACATGAATTATAGCTAAAAGAACACACAACCTGTGAGATTTGAGCTTAATTACATGATTACACTATTTAACCATAACATTTTATTCTTGTGTGTTTTCTCCTCTATAATTGTAATCTATATTTTGTTCCATTCTATATGTCCAATGTTTAGTATATTTACATGCTTGCATATGATTGAGGCCATCATTTGATTTTAGCTCACTTACCCCAAATAGCCTACCCTTTCAATTACTTTTGTTTGCCACTTTGAGCCTTTTAATCCCCGTTTGTTCTATATTTTACCACATCACTAGCCTTATGTGGAAAAATAATTAATTACCCTAATTGAATCCTTGGTTAGCTTAAGATAGAGATTATGTATCAATTAAGTGTGGGAAAACTGTGGGAACATGGGTTAATAGGGAATGTGTTATGTTTCTACTTTGTTTAAAAATTAGAAATTTGGGTACCTACTCATGGGAAACCAGAAAAACCATATGCATTGAAATGTTATGTTTGCTTTCATGATTAAAAAAAAATCAAAAATATTCAACTAATTAAGTAAATAAATAAATAAGGGGACAAAATTACCCCAATATTAAGTTTAATAAAAGATCAATGC
This sequence comes from Arachis hypogaea, assembly GCF_003086295.3. Classification (NCBI taxonomy): domain Eukaryota; kingdom Viridiplantae; phylum Streptophyta; class Magnoliopsida; order Fabales; family Fabaceae; genus Arachis; species Arachis hypogaea. The sequence goes on from NC_092053.1 coordinate 51,828,453, forward strand.
ATATGTGATAAAACTAAAGAAAGGTTGATACATGAGTATGTGATGCAAAAAGTGAGAATTTTGGGTAGCTAGGCATGATTTTAGAATTATATAGAGTGTGTGTGTGTTTAGGTGAGAACTTAGGTTAGTCAAGGATTCAATTTATAAGCTCGCTTAGCCATACATATATCCACACCCTTACCTTAGCCCCATTACAACCTTGAAAATACCTCATGATGTTTGCATTGGTACATTAAATATTTGTTTATTGGTTAGATGAAGAACAAAGTTTTAGAAAGCATGACTAGAGAAGAGTAGAGTGATCTACCCTAGACACTTTAGAGATTAGAGTGCATGTACACTACCTGTGAGGGTTCAATGTTTGATTCTATGTTCCCTGTTTTCATGAGCCATCTTCTTACAAGTTTACTTGTCCTTACTGTATGATTTGAATTAGTGGAATCTGATTTATATTTGTCTTGGAAAACTTGTTCATTTTCAACCAAGTATGCAAAACCATCTTAGCATATAGTTGCATTCATAGGTTGCATCTCATGAGTCTTACTTTCCCCATTCATTTATTTTATCTCCTTGAGCTTAGCATGAGGACATGCTAATGTTTAAGTGTGGGGAGTTTGATAAACCACTATTTTATGGTTTATCTTGTGCTGATTTGAGTGGCCTTTATCAAGTCTTTACACACTTATTCATACTATTTGCATGATTTTACAATTCCTTCCCAATTTTGTTCTATGGTTGAAAACTTGCTTCTTAAGCCTTTAGATTGTGTGTTTTTAATTCCCCTTTATATCATTCAATGACGTAATCCGTGTGTTAAGTGTTTCAGGCTTTATAGGGAAGGAATGGCTTAGAGGATGAAGAGGAAGCATGCAAAAATAGAAGAAACACAAGAAATAAAGGAGACAACCAGCGAGCATTGACGTGCATGCATGGCTCACGCGTGCGCGTGATCTGGAGAAATTTACAGCAACGCGTACGCGTGAGAAGCGATTTGCACAGCGACACGTGTGCGTACCTGACGCGTACGCGTGACTGACGCGTACAGGTGACATGCGCGACCTGCAGAAAACGCTGGGGGCGATTTTGGGCTGAGTTTGGACCCAGTTTTTGGCCCAGAAATGCAGACTAAAGCCAGGGGACAAGCAGAGACTCAAGGGACATACACATACACTTCCCATTATTCACAATTCAGGTTTTAGATGTAGTTTCTAGAGAGGAAGGCTGTCTCCTCTATCTAGGTTTTAGGATTTCTCTTAGTTTTAGGTTTATTTCTTCTCAATTCCAGGTTCATTGTTCCTTTAATTTAGTTTCTTTTCTACTTTTATTTGTCTTAGTATTCTACTTTATCTATTTCCCCTATTGATTACTTTATGTTGCTATTTGGTTTATGAATTCTCATGTTTAATTTGATTTTCTATTTAATGTAATTTGAAGTATTTCATATTTATGATTTTAATCTAGCTTTTTACATTCTTAACTTGAATTGATTAACTAGAGACACTTGAGTTATCAAACTCCTTGTTGATTGATAATTGGAATTTGCTGGTTAGTTTGGATCCCTCTAAAGCTAGTCTTTCCTTAGGAGTTGACTAGGACTTGAAGAATCAAATTGATTAGTCCACTTGACTTTCCTTTATTTAGTAAGGGTTAACTAATTGGGAGCAATGAACAATTCTCATCACAATTGATAAGGATAACTAGGATAGGACGTCCAGTTCTCATACCTTGCTAAGAGCTTTATTAGTTATTATTTTAATTCTTGCAATTTACTTTTCCTATTCATTATTCAAAACCCAAAAAGATACAATCCCATAACCAATAATAACTACACCTCCCTACAATTCCTTGAGAGATGACCTGAGATTTAAATACTTCGGTTTATTTTTATTGGGTTCGCTTAAGTGACAACCAAATTTATTTGTATGAAAGGATTCTTTGCTGGTTTATAAACTATACTTTCAACGAGAATATATTTGTGAAATTCTTTACTAGCAAAAATCCGTTTGTCAATCAACCTGGTACAGGTGATGATGTTGTGGGTGACGAGTTTGGTTTAGGTAATTTAATTGTTATTGTTGACTAGAATTGTATTTATCATTGATCTATATTGATATTTTTGTTGGTGTGTATTCATCATGACTACATTTGTGTTATCCTACAGATGTCCAAGGTAAAGGTTACAACCTTAGGGTTGATCCGACCCGTAAGAGTCGATCTAAATGGAGCCCATCATTGATCAAGAAGAAGGTCAAAAAGAAATGCTCTAAGGTGGCCGAAAACTGTGAAGAAAAGTATATTTAAATGAGTTAGCCCGGTTGTTTATGGTTTAGGATCAGGGAATGTAATTTTGTGTTATTATTTTAATTTTCTACCTATTGTGTTGTTTTATTTATTTCTCTAATCAAAGTAAACTTGAAAATTAACTTAAGCAAAGTAACCATCACATGACTCAGTACAAATATAAGGCTAGATAAAGTGTTGGATACACCTCAAATGACAAACTACAATTGAAGATAATACCATACAAAATGACAGAAATGACTAAGATCACAAACTACAACTGAATATCATATTAAATAAAATATTGGAAACAACAAAGGTCACAGACTACGAATTTGGAGCCGATCCACTAGCACTGGCATCACCACGGCGCGGACATCTGCTCCGGCTATGACCCACACCGCCACAAAGCTTACAACGCCTAGGACCACGTAGATCACGAATATCCATCTCATTTAAGAAATGAGTTTTCTTATGACGACCTTTGGCCACTCGTTTGAGGTGGGGATTGGGTACTAGTCTTGGTCCTTGATGCACAGGCCATGTTGTTGGGTTTCCTAGTGGCCTGAATCGGATTTTGTATACCTTTTGGATCTCTCCCATCGTGTAAACCTTGTGCACATACTGTTTCCAATCCAGGCGCTGGTTTGCACAGCAGCCAAATACATGGCACCATGAAATTTAATCTACCTGAAACTCACCACAATCACAATGTTGAGTTTACTGCAAACTCCAAACCACTAGGCATGTCACGCACTTCAAAGACCTCGTTCTGCATATCAAATAAGTTAACCTGGATGTTCCCCGCTGAGCGCTGATTTGACAGAATTTTCTGAGTTGCATATTCAGAGAATAGTTGTCCTGCACTTATACGAGCCTCAGCCTCAGCTTTCTTCCTTGTGAACAACGCATTTAGCCTGTAAAACTTTACCTTAACAAGGGCTGTGACCGAAAGATTGCGTGCCCCTTTCAATACTCCATTAAAGCACTCCACTAGGTTAGTTGTCATATTGCCCCAACGATGTCCACCATCATATGCCAAGGCATACTGCTGTCGAAGGATCCGGTCTAGCCACTGCTTGTAAGCCTCCCCCCGCTCAATAATCTCTAATAACGTGTATTGAATTCACGCATTGTTCTAGAATAGTCAATGTTGACAATTAGCTTCTGTAGGAGTGGTGCCTTGAAACTCCTCAAAAAGTTGGATGTTATGTGTTGGATGTAAAACATGTGAATAGCTCTTGGATATTCCGATGCTCCATTACTACGACCTACAGCTGAGATAATTGACTCATTTCGATCAAAGATAAGGGCAACACCATCCCGATTAACTACATGTGTTTGCAAATGGCTAAAAAAAAAGTGTCAGGCATCGGCAGTCTCACTTTCGACTAGGGCAAATGCAAGAGGCACGATATTTCCATTGCCATCTTGTGATACTGCAACTAAAAGAGCTCCTTTATACTTTCCATACAAATGTGTGCCATCAATTTGGACCATTGGCTTGCAACTTCTGAATGCTTTAATGCACGGGTAGAAAGTCCAGAAGACTCGTGTCAGAATCCGGAGATCTTCAACTAACTCATCCCCTCGATAGCCATATGCAGTTTCGTACTCAATAGCTGCTGATGGTTCTTTTGCAACCATTGCTTCAAACCATGTGGGCAAAGTTTCATATGAAGATTCTTACCCACCAAATATTTTCTCAACTGCCTTTTACTTGGCCAACCATACTTTGCAATAACTTATTGTGTAGTTGAACTTCGATTGCACTTCAGCAATGACAGATTTTACCTTTATGGACGGCTTCAACTAATGGCTTTATCGCTTCTGCAATTGTATCAGAGTCCAGTTTAGTATGATCTTGAGATATGGTACTTCTGGTGCACGTGTGACTACCATTGTACCTCCTTATCATCAACAATACTGTCTTTTCGTAAGACTAACTCTGATAAGCCAATCACACCTTGTTTCGTACTGTACACATTTAGCATAGAATGTTATTGGTTCTGCTTCATATACCCTATAATCAACTCCTCTTTGAATGGTATACTCTTTAACTGATGCAATAATAGCCTCTTTAAAGTTAAACTCCATTCCAACAGCGAATTCACCGTCAACTACAACCGCTAGGTTTACACTAATAATAAAACAAAAATAAATCTAAATAATATTCTATTATTAATAATCTATAACAATATATAATGGCAAAACCTGTTTTAGTGTCCAATTTTTTTTCTAATTTTGCCCTTTCTAATAATCTACCCCACTATATGTCAGTACGTTAAAAAACTTTCACTACTTCATCTTCTCTCTTATCACATACATTCACATTCTCTCTTATCTCATTCATTCACATTCACGAAACCTCTATCATTATCTCTTACCTCTCTTACTATCTATCATCTTATATTATTGTTACTACATAATCAAAAAAAAAAAAATTATCCATCTTCTCTTGCATCCTTCTCATTTCACTTAAATATACGGTAAAACCTAATATAATTTGCCTGAAAAAAAGTTGAGTAATTTTTTTATCTTATAATCATTTTATATTTTGAAATTCAAAATTTTATATTTTTATTTTTATTCAAGGTTTATTTTATGTTTTATTTTAGTTTTATTAATAAAAAAATATTAATATTAGTTTTAATATTTAATCTTTAGGATAAATAAAAAGATAAGACTTTTTTTATAAATTAGATGATTGAAAAACTATTTATTATAAAAAAAAAGTTAAGTCTATTTTTTGACTATAGAAATATATATATTTCACTCTTGGATTTAATCAAAATAAATATATGTTTATTTAATTTTTTAAATTTTACATCAATTGTTAAAATCATGATGATATAATAGATGTACTCCAATAAAAAAAAGTGAAAATGATTTCATAACTATTTTTTTTTGTTGGAACAAAACATGACTCAATAACTATAAAGTCTAATCTAAACAACTATAGATAAGTAAAATAAATAATAAAAAACGGACATAAAATTTAACTTTTTTGTTATTTAGTACAAAAATAAATATAATAAAATAAATCACTGTTCTCATACATAATGACATAAAATTTAACATTATCCTTCTCTAGAGCCATCTATTATTTTAGTTTGTATTCTTATTTTTGTACTTTATTTTAATTTTATTAAACCAAAAAGTACTAATGTCATTTAATTTTAATTTTTAACTTTTATCATAAATGAAAATATGTGACTTTGCAGGCATTAGATAATAAAAAAAATACTCATAATAAAAAAAAGTTAGATTTACTCATTCGTTATATTTATAGGAGTGTAGATAATTCACATAAGAGTTATAAAAAATTTTTTTAATTTTATTTTTAAATTAGTATTCACTTTTGAGTGTAATAATTATGAACTAATATATGATGGTAACTAACTGCGATTGAGTAGAAGATAGAAAGAGAATAAAAATAGAGGAAGAAAGAGAGAACAAGCTAATAAAAGAATGGTGGTGAGGCATATGTAGATAGATAATGGTAAGAAAAAAGAATAATGAAACTAAAAATTAAAAATTCTAAAAGAATAATAAAACTAAAGATAATTTAAAATGTTGAATATAAAATTATAAGAAATAAAATTTTTTTAGCTATTAAAATTTTGCGAAAGAAAGAGTAATTTAAATATAAATTTTTATAAATTTATATCTTCATTGTTATACATAGTAACAATGTAATAATTTTAGTATTATATCTAAATTAATTTAAATCCAATTATTCTATATATTAAAAAAATTAAATAACTTATAAATTTTTTATTTTTTATTTTATTATTTTATACAAAACTTTTGAATTCTCGATATCTTAAATTTTTTTAAAATGATAAAATATGACTTAACAAGTAAGTATGAAAAATAAGTATTTAACTATTATATAATAGTTATGGATCTAGATATCTAAATCGAATAAGAAAATAATTCTTTTAACAAATCTTTAACAACTCAAAAGTTAACACAATGGATATGTATGAATCAAAGTGATAAACAAAAATGAGATAGAGCTGCAATAATGGTACGGTGATAATTGATTGCAATTGAGGTTAATAGAAGAAAAAAATAAGGAAGGACAATAAAACAAGGCAACATAATAGTGACCGTGAGACAATAATAATTATACATGTAAAAAATAATAAGAGAAAATAATAGTGTATGGTATGATGAGATGATATAATCAAAATAAAAATTTTAAAATAATAATAAATTTTAAGATAATTAAAGATGTTCAATGTGAGATTAAAAAAATAATTTTTTATCTATTAGAATTGTGTATCTTCTAAAAGAGTGTTTTGAATATGAATATAAATTTATAAATTTATTCCAAATTAAATAAGATTGAGAAAATAAGAAAATTTAATATATAAATAACTAATTTGTAAATAATATTAGTAAATCTTTATCTTGATTTTGTTACACATAATAACAACATAATTCTTTTTTTTATTTTTTAATTTAAATTTATTTATTTGATACTTTTTACATATATTAAATAATTTAAAATATTTTATTTTTTCATAATTTATTTTTTAATTATGAATATTAAATTTATAATTTTAAAAATAAAAATATAAAAATATTTTTTTAACTCAATAGAAAAGCGGCTGAAGTGCCTGTTGAACCGCTAGTAATAATAATGACAACAATAAATTGTAATAACAATATAAAAATAAAAAAAATACTAATATGAAAACAAAACAAATAATAATATTACTAATCTTAAAAAAGTGAACAACAACAACAATAACATTACCTATATTGACATATTCAGAAAATTCTTATGCATGGCATCAAGATTCAAAGCATGCATAAAAGATGGCTTTTTAGATAGATATTGTCCGATTAGTGCATTTGCAACATCAGCCACATCTCCTTCAATCATTATCTCATCTTCCTCTACATCTTGAGTTGGACCAACAACTTCATAATTACCTTCAAACTCTTCATCGCTTTCAGCATTATAACACACCCAATCTATGTTAGGTTTTGGAAAATCAACATCATCAATTTCTTCGAACTCAATATACAACTCGATAAGTGAGGCTTGTGCTCTAGTTTGATGATAGGTAAAAAATATTCTTTGCATATTAGCTTCGTCAATCACATACATTATTTGAAATTGGCCGAAACCACCAAATACTAGCATAGACTGCCTGTACGGAATATTTATGACTCTTTTTTGCACTTAATGATCTATACTTTGAGAAAGTATATTCTTCAATCCTTCATATGTTATTGAAAGAGGAACAACAATAACACATGGATTCTCACATAAAAAACTCACGCCTTCATGTGTATGAGATAAAATTTGACTATTGTAGTATATTTTTAAATTAATATAACCCTCCATTTTATACACTCATCACACTCACTCACGAACTTTTTTCTCTCTCTCAAATTGAAAACATTTAATTTTATATTTTTTTATTCCTCCTATCACAAAACGTTGCTGACGCTTTTACAAAAATGTCATTCACGTTTTTACTTTTTTTGCAATACATTAACGATGTTTTGACCGAAAAATAATTTAAAAATATGTCTTCAAGCAAAATGTTACTGACATTTTTTTGCATCAATTAAAAAAATAAATATACAATACGTCGCTGATGTTTTGCCTATAATAAAATTAAAAAAATATTTTTTTTATACAATATGTCGCTAATGTTGTATCCATGCTAAATTTTAAAAAAAAAATTCTGCAATCCAGCGATGCCATTTTGTTTTTTTTTTTATTAAAAAAAAACTCACCCACCCATAAAATGTCAATGACATTTTGTTCTTTTATAAAAATTGAAATAGACCCATAGCAAAGTAAAATACAATACCACTCAAATATTATTAAATATCACACATACGTTTATAATATAAAAAAAACTCAGCCCCATTTCAACATGTAAGTCCTAATATATTTTCATATGAAAAAAAAATCAGCCAAAAAAACAAATACTCTTTAAATTACATTTATGGATAAATAAAATATTTAATTTATTTATTTATAAAAAAAATCCCAGTAAATTGGAGTTGACCAGAATACCTGATTACGTAATGGATTGCATCACATTTCGTGGAAAGTATTTTTATTTTATTTTTCATTGAAAAAGAAAAGAAAATAGTGGGAAAATGTTGCTGACTTAAGCACTGACATATGGTTGTCGCCTTGAATCTCGATTCTACGTTACTTTTCCTCTAATTTCGAATGTCCCAGAAACATACATAACGTGCGACAACAAACCATAGCCCAAAGATATAGAAAAGAGAATCCTAGAAAACGCCATAGCAATTTAGCGACACAACACACTCGTATAAGTAACTACCGAAGTTTAGTGGCTAAAATTTTTTGAATGCGCCAGAGAAAATGACTTAATTGCTCAAAATAATATAGAAGAAAAAACTGCAAAAACATCTCTAGATGATATAGATATCAATAACAATATTTTTCAAAAATCAGAATCTCTAAAATCTTTATAAAAATAAATATCCAGCATTCAATTATTTTTATCAAAATTTAAATATTCAAAATATTTTTCGTTTTAATTTTTTAAATATATTTTTATCAGCATATAAATTTTTTGAAAATGTTTTCTGTGATTTACTGTTGTAATAGAGTATTTCTCTGATCTGAATATACTAAAGAAGATAAATCGTTAAAATACAAATTGTTAATAACGCATTTTGAGAAAATAAACCATGAATAATAAATTCTTAATATTTTAGTAATTTAGAAAAAAGTAAGTTTTATATATAACAGAATAAAATCGTTATTTGGAATTTATCAAAGTTAGAAATCACTAATCACGATTTATGGTGGTACCATATTTACATAAGCAATATTTATTTTATTTTATTTTTTATCATATCACCTTAACCATGCTCATCTTTTTTTCTTTATTTTTTTAATAATATATTAAGTAATATATAAAGTCTGCTATATATTATCTAAAATCTTTACCATTATACCAATATCAATAACGTAACTTGTAATTTTTAATGTACATATATATAACATAAAAAGTATAATAAAGATAATATTTATTTTATTTTTTAAAAACAACTAATTAAATTTTTTGTTATTAAAAATTATAATTGTATTTATTTTTAGTCAATTGTTTGCTATCATATTCGCTAATCCTGTTATGATAACAACAAATTAAATGTTCATTTATGAGATTGGGCGGCTAACTTTTCCTAAACTGAAGGAATTGTTTTTCAAAGCATATTAGTAGTTAATGAAGGTTGAAATTAAGGCCTATCACCTGTATAAATAGATGAAGCCTCGCTTCAGTTTATACAACAACAACTGAATATTATTCTCTCTTCTTTTATACACATAGCAATAATAAAAACAAATGCTATTATCTCTCTCTTTACTTTTCATACTCCTTTCTATCTTTATATATATATATATATTTATGCAATTCTCTCTCTCTACTTTTTATACTCCTTTCTATCTTTGTATATATATATACATTACAACATATAATATTATTATATATCTATAAATTATTATTGAGCTAATTATTTTAATACTAGAGTCTTCTATTTATACATCTTTATCTTATATATATCTCTCATTTTACAACACGTTATCAGCACGAGACTCTGATAAAATTTTTAGGAAGACTCAGGTAACAAATTTTTCATTATGTTGAAACTCTCTCATCTTGAATTCAATGCTCTTGATATATCTGGAAACAATTATTTATCATGGATATTAGATGCTGAAATCCATCTTGATTCAATGGATCTTGGAGATATCATTAAGGCTGAAAATAATGCATCCCAGAAGGATAAAGCTAAAGCCATGATTTTTCTTCGTCGTCATCTTGACGAAGGATTGAAAAATGAATATCTTACATTAAAAGATCCTGCAGATCTTTGGAAAGACCTTGAAGAAAGGTATAATCATCAGAAAACGGTAATACTTCCTCAAGCCCGATATGAATGGACGCATTTGCGTTTACAAGATTTTAAATCTATAAATGAATATAATCCTGCAATGTTTCGAATCACCTCACGAATGAAATTGTGTGGGAAAAAATAACTGATCATGATATGTTGGAGAAAACTTTCTCAACCTTCCATGCCTCGAATGTGCTCCTGCAGCAGCAGTATCGAGAGAAAGGGTTTAAAAAATATTCTGAGTTAATTTCTTGCCTTCTTGTTGCTGAACACAATAATGAGTTGTTATTGAAAAATCATGAAGCGCGCCCAGCTGGCGCTGCCCCATTTCCTGAAGTAAATGTGGCAAATTACCCCAGAAGAGGTAAATGGCAAGGTTTTAATAATAAGAAAAATTATGGAAGGAAAAAGAATTATGTTCAAAAGAGAAGATCTCACCAGAAATGGGATAAAGAAAGGAATATCGGGCAGAATAAATCAACAGAGGATAAGTGTTTCCGTTGTGGTGGAAAGGGCCATTGGTCACGTACCTGTCGTACCCCAAGGCACCTAGTCGATCTTTACCAGGCATCTTTGAAAAAGAACGACAAAGGAAAGGAAACAAATTTTGTTTCAAATGATGCTGAGAACTCCACCACTCATTATGATTTATCTGATTTCTTTGAAGATCCTGAAGGAAATATTGGTCATTTGATCAATGATGAAATAGTTTAATATGTGGGATTGTGAAGTATGTATGTAAATAAATAATGTAAAGAACTTATTGTTAAGTTTTATTTTCTATGTATTTAAGTTTCAAATGTGATGTACATAAATAATGAAATATTAATGTTTATAAATTTTGAAATTATTAAATGTGTCAAATTTTAAAATAAAATTTTAGTATATGACATTATTTTATGTACAGTGTTTCTTAGAAAAAATAATTCTGATCAAGTATTCAATTTAACTGTGCATACTACTCATTTTATTATTATTTGTTTTTGAAGAGAATGGCAAGGATATGTAATGAAGATGTATGCCTTGCGGATAGTGCAAGCTCGCACACTATTCTCAAAAGTGATATATATTTTACCCATCTTGTGCCAAAAGAGGAATATGTTAATACTATTATTGGCTCAGGCAATGTGATAGAAGGCTCCGGAAGAGCTATAATTTTGTTTCCTGGAGGAACAAAATTTATAATAAATAATGCACTGTTGTCTACCAAGTCTCGAAGAAACTTGTTGAGCTTTAAAGATATTCGCCGAAATGGATATCATATTGAGACTATGAATGAAGGAAATCATGAGTACTTATGTATCACAACTCATGATTCAAATAAGAAAGTTATATTAGAAAAATTACCCTCACTTTCATCTGGGTTGTATTATACCAAGATTAGTGCAATTGAATCACATGCCATTGTAAACCAGAAGTTTACTAGCCCAAATGAATTCATAACTTGGCATGATAGATTGGGTCATCCGGGAACAACCATGATGAGGAGAATTATTGAAAACTCTCATGGACATTCACTAAAGAACCAGAAGATTCTTAAAACTAGTGAATTTTATTGTGCTGCATGTTCTCAGGGAAAGTTAATTTTAAGGCCATCACCAGTAAAGATTGGATTTGAGTCCCCTGAATTCCTAGAAAGGATTCAAGGTGATATATGTGGACCTATTCATCCACCATATGGATCTTTTAGATATTTTATGGTCCTGATAGACGTATCTTCGAGATGGTCACATGTGTGCTTATTATCTTCTCGCAACCTGGCGTTTGCGAGATTATTGGCTCAAATTATTCGATTAAAAGCGCAATTTCCAGAAAATTCAATCAAAGCAATTCGTCTTGATAATGCTGGTGAATTTACTTCCCAAGCTTTTGATGCTTATTGTATGGCTAATGGAATAAGTGTTGAACATCCAGTAGCTTATGTTCACACACAAAATGGGTTAGCAGAATCACTTATTAAGCGCCTCCAATTAATTGCTAGACCCTTGCTTATGAGAACAAATCTCCCAACCTCGGTTTGGGGGCATGCTATTTTACATGTCGCAGCACTTATTCGTTTGAGGCCAACGAGTTATCATCAATTCTCTCCTATGCAATTAGCTTTTGGCCAGCAGCCAAATGTTTCCCATTTAAGAATATTTGGGTGTGCGATATATGTTCCCATTGCACCACCTAATCGCACCAAAATGGGACCCCAAAGAAAATTGGGGATATATGTTGGATATGATTCTCCCTCTATAGTGAGGTATCTTGAGATACAAACTGGTAATGTGTTTAAAGCCCGATTTGCGGATTGTCATTTTGATGAATCAAAATTTCCAACATTAGGGGGAGAGAATAAGCTTCCTGAAAAGGAACTTAATTGGAATGCATCATCGTTGATGCATTTAGATCCTCGATTAGGGCAATGTGAACTGGAAGTTCAAAAGATTATACATTTGTAAAGAATAGCAAATGAATTACTTGATGCATTTTCCGATACAAAGAGGATAACTAAATCTTATATACCAGTGGAAGATGCCCCAATTCGAATTGATGTCCCCGTAGGATAAGTAGCCACTGAAGCAAATTCACGCCAGAAGTGTGGCAGGCCTGTCGGTTCCAAAGACAAAAATCCTCGAAAGAGAAAAGAGGTAAATAATATTCTTGTTGAAAAAGACATAGTAGAGACACCTGCAGTTGTCCAAAATTCTGATATAACGCCAGAAGACGTTCAGGTACCTGAAAATTGTGAAAATGACGAGATCTCGATAAATTATGTCTTTACAGGAGCGAAATGGAACTGAAATAAGACAATTGTCAATGAAATATTTGCATATAATGTGGCATTAGATATCATGCATGAAAGTAAGGATCTTGAGCCAATATCAGTCGAAGAATGTCGACAAAGGAATGATTGGCCAAAATGGAAAGAAGCCATGAAGGCTGAATTAGACTCACTTGCAAAACGTGAAGTCTTTGGACCTGTAGTCCGTACACCTGAAGATGTAAAACCTGTTGGATATAAGTGGGTATTTGTGAGAAAACGAAATGAGAAAAATGAAGTTGTGCGCTATAAAGCCCGACTTGTGGCACAAGGTTTTTCACAAAGGTCCGGTATAGATTATGAAGAAACGTATTCCCCTGTAGTGGATGCGATAATATTGCGTTATTTGGTCAGTTTATCTGCATATCATAAACTGCATATGCATTTAATGGATGTGGTAACAGCCTATTTGTATGGCTCATTAGATCGGGATATCTATATGAAAGTCCCTGAAGGACTAAAGATATCTAAACCATCCAATGAATATTCGCAAGGGTTATACTCAGTCAAATTGCAAAGATCTTTATATGGTCTAAAGCAATCTGGACGAATGTGGTATAATCGTCTTACTAAGTATCTGGCCAAAAACGGATTCAAAAATGATGATATCTGCCCATGTGTTTTCATAAAGAAAACTACATCTGGGTTCATTATAATTGCTGTGTACGTTGATAATTTAAATATCATTGGGATTCCTGAAGAGATTCCAACAATTATAAAAACTCTAAAAGAAGAGTTTGAGATGAAAGATCTTGGAAAGACTAAGTTTTGTCTCGGCCTGCAGATTGAGCATATAAAAGGAGGGATCTTTATTCATCAAACAACATACACAGAAAAGATATTGAAAAGATTTTATATGGATAAGTCACATCCCTTAAGTACCCCAATGATCGTAAGATCTTTGGATGTGGAAAAGGATCAATTCCGTCTTAAAGAAGAAAATGAAGATATCCTTGGTCCTGAAGTACTATATCTTAGTGCCATTGGAGCGCTAATGTATCTTGCTAATAATACGCAACCCGATATATCATTTGCTGTGAATTTACTAGCAAGATATAGTTCCTCTCCAACCAGAAGACATTGGAGTGGAATCAAACAAATCTTTCGATATCTTCATGGGACGGTTGATATGGGATTGTTTTATCCCTATAGATCCAAGTCACAACTAGTTGGCTATGCAGATACCGGATACTTGTTTGATCCACATAAAGGGAGATCTCAAACAGGATATCTATTCACATATGGTGGTACAGCTATATCATGGAGGTCCACGAAACAGACGATTGCTGCAACCTCCTCTAATCATGCTGAAATACTTGCGATACATAAAGCTAGTCGCGAGTGTTTTTGGCTCAGGAGTTTGATCCAATATATTCTATCATCATGTGGACTGATTGATCATATGATAGCTCCAACTGTCCTGTTTGAAGATAATACAGCATGCATTGCTCAACTTAAGGGTGGATACATCAAAGGTGATAGAACAAAGCATATTTCTCCCAAATTCTTCTTCACTCATGACCTTCAAAATCAAGGGACAATTGATGTCTAACAGATCCGTTCAAGTGACAATCTGGCATATTTATTCACAAAGTCACTCCCAAAATCCTCCTTTGAAAGACTGGTACATGACATTGGGATGCGCCGATTTCGAGACATTAAATAATGTCAGCAAGAGGGGAGACTGTACTCTTTTTTCCTTGGTCAAGTTTTTTTCCCATTGGGTTTTTCTTGACAAGGTTTTTAATGAGGCAGCCCCATCATTAAAGGATATTGTACTCTTTTTCCTTCACTAAGGTTTTTTTCCACTGAGTTTTTCTTTAGTAAGGTTTTAACGAGGTAATAATTCTAAATGGGCATTCATGGGGGAGTGTTATGATAACAACAAATTGAATGCCCATTTATGAGATTGGGCGGCTAACTTTTCCTAAACTGAAGGAGTTGCTTTTCAAAGCATATTAGTAGTTAATGAAGGTTGAAAATTAAGGCCTATCACCTGTATAAATAGGTGAAGCCTCGCTTCAGTTTATACAACAACAACAACTGAATATTATTCTCTCTTCTTTTATACACATAGCAATAATAAAAGCAAATGCTATTATCTCTCTCTTTACTTTTCATACTCCTTTCTATCTTTATATATATATTTAGGCAATTCTCTCTCTCTTTACTTTTTATACTCCTTTCTATCTTTGTATATATATATACATTACAACATATAATATTATTATATATCTATAAATTATTATTGAACTAATTATTTTAATACTAGAGTCTTCTATTTATACATTTTTATCTTATACATATCTCCCATTTTACAACAAATACGATATTGATATAAACAATTAAGTATTATTCTGTAATGTAATAACTATTTGATGTTTAGACTTTTAAATTATGATCAGTATTTAATTATTCAAAATAATTTTAAAATTTAATTAAATCGAATTTAATGGACACAAATTAAGTTATATAAGCTAATTTTATATACTATATTGACCACAATTAAGAATTATTTACATTAATTAACTACAAATGATAATCTTTAACTGGTCAAATGAATTCTATACAAAAAAAATAACTAATTAAATGAATTTTAAGATAAAAAAACAAGCATTACTAATAGGATTTAATTTTATATATATTTAAAATATTGTATTAATAAAAATATTTTTTTAATTAAGGATGAATAATTATAAAACAACAAATATGATTAATTGATGAATAAAATATTAGGTAAATTGTTATTTTGGTTTTTAAGATTGATCAAATTTTAATTTGGTTCCTAATGGTTTAAACGTTTTATTTTTATCCTAAAAAATTTTAAACAATTTTAATGTTATCCTAAAATTAAATTTGACACTAATAGTTAATAATATAAGTGATGTGAATATTAATAATAGGGTAATTTTCTTAATTAAATCGTTTCAACCTCAATATTACGTAAATACATTGTTTCAAAATCCAATACGCAATTGCATTATTTCACATTTCTATATAAAATTTATGTGTGCGGTTTACAGGTATACAGAAATCGCTACAACCAGCCGCGGTTTACGTGCATTATGGCTAACTCATAAACCGCTGGTACCAGCCGCGGTTTACGTGGAACATGCATTAGTCATAAACCGCTGCTGCCAGCAGCGGTTTACGTGTGTTGGTGTGCGTGCGTGTAAACTGCTAGAGCCTATAGCGGTTTACGTGTAATTGGCTGCCTATATAAACCGTGGTGGTAGCCGCGGATTATTCATTTGGAGGGGTTGTGAGGTTTTCTAGAGAGAGAAAATTCTAGAGAGAGGTCAGAGCAAGTTGAGAGCGGGTCCGAGGTATCTCAGCGGCGACTTCCGGCGAGTTATCATGGCAGACAGGACCTTGTACCGATTGAACGGTGTTGCGCATATTGCCGGTTCTATTGGTGACGAGGTTAGTTAATAATTATTTTTTTTAAGGCTTAGTATTTGTTAGTTAGGAAAATGGTATGTAAGGTGGAGGAACTAGAATTTATAGATTACTCCCTCTAGTTTGAAATTAGGCTTCGCATGCTAGGATGTTAGTTTAATCGGTTTGGGTTAGTGTTTTGAATTTTTCTTGTTAATTTATAAATATGACTAGTTAGCTGAATTTTAAATCCCTTCAATGAATGTTATTGTAGATGTTGTTGGTTTAGTTTAGGGAAAGGGACAGTTGGCATTAGTGATTTATTTTAGTTTGGTTAGTGTATTTGTATGTTATGAAGTTTTTTATTTTAAAGCTTTATAATATTTTTATAATTATGGCTGTTATTTATTCAAGTATGTGTGTTGTTATTTTTATTATCGTAATTATTTTCCATAATTTGAAGGTTACATGTTTTTCGATGGGTTACTAATATAGGGTTCATAGATTAATTTGTTTACCGGTTCATCATTTGTTGATGATTTAAGATATTTGTTATTGTTAGATAGGGGAATTTTTTTGTGGATAGGAGAATTTAATTGGACCCTATATTTCTTTCATGTTCTGTGCAGTCCACTAGGTGTATATACAGTGTGAGATGGCAACAGAATATGCCCATGCATGAAAGGATCATCCCGTATTTAGAGAGGACTGGATTGTACTATTTGGCCAGGCTAAACAGCCAATGGTTCTGGTTGGATGAGCCATTGGTTAGCGCGTTCGTTGAGAGGTGGCGTCCTGAGACGCACACGTTCCATATGCCTTTCGGAGAGTGCATAGTGACATTGCAAGACGTGGCATTTCAGCTAGGGCTGCCTGTGGATGGGGAGGCTGTGAGTGGTTGCCTTGGTGAGTTTGAGAAATACATGGAGGGTGGCCGACCAGCTTGGGAGTGGTTTGAAGACCTATTCGGTGAGCGGCCTCCACCGAATAAGGTCAAGCAGATGACGGTACACTTTACATGGTTCCACGAGAGGTTTAGGGTGCTTCCACCAGATACGAACGAGGAGACTGTCCGTATCTACGCACGTGCCTACATCATGATGCTGTTATCGACTCAGTTATTTGGGGACAAGAGTGCGAACCGGATACATATATGGTGGTTGCCATTTGTGGCAAACCTTGATGACATGGGGAGGTATAGCTGGGGGTCGGCCGCTTTGGCTTGGTTGTACCGATGCATGTGTCGGGTAGCGAACAGAAATGTGACTAACCTTGCGGGTCCCCTCCAGTTGCTGCAGAGTTGGATATTCTGGTGGTTTCCGACTTTGAGGCCGTCCGGCTTTGAGGTTTTCTCTTTCCCGCTGGCATCCAGGTATGGGTTATATTTTTTAATGCTTAAAAATTTTTAGGGCAGTTTTTCAAGTTTGTGTCTCATATGATTTACAATTAGGTGGTTTGCATACTTGCCTCCGAACGATGGCAAGGAACAGAGCGTCATAAGCTATCGGCTTGCATTGGATCGCTTGACCGCTCGTGATGTAAGTATTATACTAGTTAGGGTTTTCTATCTAGTTTGCTCTCTTGTTGTGACTAGATATATACTTGTTGTGGTAATGTCTGATGAGTTCTGAATTTTCGGATTGTATGGGAGCCCTACTCTGCGCTTGATATACTTGTCGTGGTCCATCCGGAGATACTTACAGAGGAGCATAGTCGCATCTGGCGAGCGGTCACTACTTTGATATACTTTGCGGTCATCGAGTGGCATCAGGTTGACAGGGTTGTTCCACAGCTGGGTGGAGTGCAGCATATCCCTGAGGATGCTTTGAACGTAGACTGGCTGCATGCTAAGGACGGGAGGGGTGGAGATAGGTGGTTCCCCCATTACTATCAGGTCTGGCATTTACACTGGGGAAACAGACTTGATGCAGTCATTGCCGTTGAGCGAGTGGCAGATGCCGGTCCCTCTGCAGATTACCTAGATTGGTGGTTCCGCGAGGCTTATCGGTTTCTTAGCCCGGGAGCAGCATTTGCGGATCCCAGAGGCACCCAGATACCTCCAGAGGCATTTCAGAGAGGGTCATCTCAGGTCCCACGCAGATCACAGCTACCTGATATGCCGGATAATCGCCGTGTTGAGAGACGCCGTCGTGTTGGTACTAGGGACACCGGTCGAGAGTGGCGATGGTTAGATGATATGATGCAGGATAATGATGCAGGCGGGGATGCTAGAGATGGTGGCGATCACCGTGTTCGTCGGTCTAGTGCCAGACGTGGGAGAAATGCTGGTCCCACCCAGTTCGGTGGTGGAGTAAGTGGGACCGCAGCGACTGAGGCTGGAGGGGATACATTCACCAGTAGATCTTATTCTTCGATGTCGGAGCCCAGCTCTCGTATGTATGCCCAGCCTGAGATGCCGACGATGACTATGGATTTAGATGATCAGCTGGGGAGTTCACAGTTTTATGCAGAGTTTGCTGCGATGATTAGGGATGATGCTGGCACATCCCATGTGCAGTTTGATACCCAGCCTTACCAGCCGCAGATGCCGGATGTGCAGTTCGAGACCACAGCTTACCAACCACATATGACAGAGATGCATTCCCAGCCAACTGATTATCAGGGTCAGTATGTGGTGGATCTTAACGAGCCCCCAGGTAGCCTGTTGGATACTTGGTTCACCATGGGAGGCACCCCCCAGTCAGCGTTTGGGTTAGACCCTCCAGTTGATCACGTTGGACAGGAGGCGGCCCGACCGACTCGAGTCAGGCGTCCCACTCGATGTGGGACGGGATCTCATCTCCTTGGTGATTTTAATGATGCATCCCGGGATGATCACGATGATTAGCATGTTGTGTTGTATTTTTTATTTGGTTATTTGGTTTATGTACTCATTATGGACTTTATGTTTATTTTCGTTGGATGACTGTTATTTTGGATTTTTATTTACTGATAAATGGTTATTCATCGTTTATATAATGGAAGTAAACCATGATAAATCTAGAAAACTGATAAACAACTACTTGAATTAACATTAACTACTAAACTGATAAGAATGAAAACTCATCGCTGATACAAACAGACATATTCGTAAGAACGAAGACTAAACTGATAACTGGTAACATGACACGTAAACTGATACAAAGGAACTAAATCATGATAAATTTAGATGCCGCTGGTAGAACCTCGCTGAGGACAACCCCTCCGAGTATGACCAGGCTGCCTGCACAGGCCACAGCGCTTCGGTCGACCTATGTCAGCTTCGTCCATGTTGTTGCGGATGCGGGTGGAACGTGGTCGTCCTTCTCTTGCCCTTCTCATGCCAGGGTCGGGGATCACAGTCGGACCGTCATATGGGGGCCAAATCCCCTCTGGAATACAAGGTGCAAAGGACATCTGATACACCTTAAAGACCTCAGACATGGTGTACACTTCATCGACATAAGTGGCCCAATCTAGCCGTGACTGTGCACAGCATGCGAGGGCATGGCAACAGGGGTAGTGCAGCGCCTGGAAGTATCCACAATCGCAGGTGTGATCCCTTAGAGAAACCCGATAGCTACCCAACGAGAATTTGCCAGTGGGAGTAGTCTCAGCCACCGTATAGTCAAGGTGATGCCTATCGAACACAGTCACAGTAAAGCACCTCGAATCCTTCAGGTTGCGCTCAATGGCCTTAACTAGTGCCTGCGAAAACCGGTGCCCAGACCCTAACTGTGCCTCTGCCGTCTACCCCCGGACAACAAACAACTCCGCCAGCCGGAGATATGTCGACTTAACCAGGGACGTCACTGGTAGATTTATTGTGCCCTTCAAAACAGAGTTCACACACTCAGATATATTGGTTGTCATGTGACCATATCGTCTTCCCCCATCTTTGTGCTGTGTTCACCTCTCATACTCCATTCTGTTTGCCCAATCGCACATGCCCGGGTTCTCTGTCCTCATTATATCAAACCAATAGTCAAATTCTGCTTCCGTCTTCGCATAAGCGGCATTTACCAACCACCTCCTCGCATCCTGTCCCTTGAAAGTAAGGGCAAAAGTTGCAGCAACATGCCGAATACAAAATGTCCGATAAGCATGGGGAGGTCGCCAACTACTATCGGGGGACTCTAGTGCAGCCTTGATCCCGTTGTGTCTATCAGAGATCACAAGAATACCTTACTGTGGAGTAACATATCTTCTAAGGTTAGATAGAAAGTATGACCAAGACTGTGCATTTTTCCCCTCCACGAGTGCAAACGCAACAGGCAAAATATTCGAGTTACCATCCTGAGCGATCGCCAACAACAATGTCCCGCCATACTTGCCATAGAGGTGTGTTCCGTTGATGCTTACGAGCGGCTTACAGTGGCGGAATACCTCAATACATGGAGGGAATGTCCAAAACATGCGATAAAAGTAGACTCTATCTTCGTCAACTTGGTCACCCAGTCTAACCGGGGAGGTCTTCAGCAGAGCAACGGAACCTTCCATGGTGCATGTGACCCCAAGGATCCATCGAGACATATCCGCATACGACTCCTCCCAATCGCCATATATCTGCGATACTGCCTTCTGCTTTGCCAACCACACCTTCCGATAACTAGGCCTGAATCCATATGTCGCCTCTGTTGCCTCTTGCAACACCTTAATCGACACCGATGCATCAGCTCTAACCAATGGAAAGATTCTCGCACAGATGACATGATAATCAAGCTGCTTGTGATCGCTCGATATCGATGTGGCCATACACGTGTGTGGTCCGTTGTACCTCCTAACTTCCCATGTGCTCTTCCTTTTCCGCATGACTATCCGAATCAACCACGTGCACCCATTACCAAACTCCTTGCATCTCCCTTGGTATTTCAGATTGTCTGACTCCATAACCTTGTACTCAACTCCACGCCGGATACTGTAATATTTTACGCTCAGCACGGCTTCCTCCTTACTCTGGAATGATTGGCCAATCTGAAATTCAGTCATAGGTGCCCCATCATGCATCCCCTGCCCATTGAATGTTGCATCTACATTCTGGTGTTGGCCGATGGCTTCCAAGTTCAACGAAGAGAGGTGGGGGAGGATACTCTTGTGTTCCAGAACCGGAACCTCCATGGGTAGTACGTGTACCTCTTGGAATATCATCATCACTGTCCCCACCAATATCGACCGGCTCCTCATCCGAATCATCGTCACATAGCGCATTCTCAACTAGATCCGGACAGGCATCAAACTCAAAATCAAGCACAACAGGAGCCACATATGCATGAACAGCCCCAGCATGTTCGGGCTCAGGAATCGGAACTGCCGCTGCTACCACATGCATCGATGTCGAGGCACCACCAGCTGTGGTCGACTAAGGATTTGGTGCCGATGCCCCAGAGCTATCCACACCATCTTCCAACTTCGCAAGCAGCTCAGGTACCCTCACCTCCGGAAAACTACGCCTGCAATGAAACAAGACCTGCAGGTCTTCATCCGACCCTATGACGAAGGTCTCATATCTCACCCCAGTTGAAACAACAGCTATTGGAATCTTGTAAAATAACTTTTTTACCCACTTCGTCCCACAAGTACCGAGCTTCCGTAATATGCCTAGCTTAATCTCTGCCAATGTACTCGACGATCTGATAAAAATACTAAGCGATTCTCTATCTGTAAATTTCACACCATGCCTTTTGCTCTTTTGAATTTTTCCAAAGCAGTGAACCAGAGCCACAAAACTCTCCTCCCCTCCATTTGTGAATAACACTCTACCTCTCCATATTTGGCCCCTCCATGGTTTATATAGGCAGCCCCATTCAGCATCCTCAACGTAAACCGCTATAGGCTCTAGCGGTTTACACGCACGGACACCAACACACGTAAACCGCTGCTGGCAGCAGCGGTTTATGACCAATGCATGTTCCACGTAAACCGCGGCTGGTACCAGCGGTTTATGAGTTAGCCATAATGCACATAAATCGCGGCTGGTTGTAGCGGTTTCTGTAGACCTGTAAACCACTACTGCCAGTAGCGGTTTATATAAAAATGTGAAACAATACAATTGCGTATTAAATTTGGAAACAATGTATTTACGTAATATCGAAGTTGAAATAATTTAATTAAAAAAATTACCCTTAATAATACTACTAATTAAGTCATATATTTTTCTATGTATTATTTCTTATAATATTTCTCTTCAATTTTAACAAAACTCTAAATATTAACCATCTCATATCAATGTTTTAAATTCAAAAAAATAAATTATATTAATGATAGTTAATAAATCAATTTTATTTATACATTAAAATTAAATACTATTAACTCTTTATTATACGAATTATTTTATATAAAGTTAATGATAAAAAATATTAAACTTAAATTTTCTTTTAAATTAAAATAAAACAGTTTAAAATTTTTTTAAAATTTAAATAAAATATTAAAAATATTAAAAATCAAATTAAGATTTGAGTTAAGCCCATGGGCCAAAATACTAGTTTTCCAAAATTCACTTTATCAACATTAATTTCTACTAATGATGCCTTCACAAATATTCTAGAAAATTGTGCTGCAGGCGGTTGTAAAGTTGCACAGATCAATTGTCTTTATTACATTACATTAATTTAATTAACTGAGTAATTGACAGTCAAATATCATCACATTCCAAAGGTGCACAGTTCAAACTTTCAGCCTATAAATATAAACAGCCCCCTAAGCAGAGTCACTCAACTATAAATTAAAACACTTCTCTACTTCTCCCTTCTTTAAACTCTAGCAATCTCTCCATTCTTGTGTTGCAAATCAACAATGGCAGATGAGGTGACTCTACTGGATTTCTGGCCAAGCCCTTTTGGGATGAGGTTAAGAATAGCACTTGCTGAAAAGGGTATCAAGTATGAGTACAAAGATGAGGACTTGAGGAACAAGAGCCCTCTGTTGCTGAAAATGAACCCTGTTCATAAGAAAATCCCAGTTCTTATTCACAATGGAAAACCCATTTGTGAGTCTCTAATTGCTGTTCAATACATTGATGAAGTGTGGAGTGATAGATCTCCTTTGTTGCCTTCTGATCCTTATCAAAGAGCTCAGGCTAGGTTCTGGGCTGATTTTGTCGACAAGAAGGTACCTACCCTTTTCCTTTTTCCTGAGAGTAATATTGTAATTTAATTAACGGATAATGTCATTCTTTTTTAGTTTTAAATTATTTTTTATTTTATTTTATTTTCTATAATAGTCAATGAGAGTTTTCGTAATTTGTGCTGCGATCTTTGTAATAATCTCAAAATAAAAACTGTCCTTTTTTGTGCCAATTATCCTTGTTTCTTGGTTGATAAAAATTTGACATATTTTGATTTAGATAACAAATATTTTTTTGTATGTTTCCTTTTTAATATATGTTTAATTCTTAATTTCTGTATATTTTTGTTGTAGAACAACTCTCAAATGATTGGTTATTATACTTTCTTGCTAGCTAATCTGTGACCCTCTGGATGTAGTCTAGAACATAGATGGGCTGCATGTAAAAAAAGCAAAATGCAAAAATGGTACCAATTTGGATAAGGAATATATGTCACTTTATGTTGGACCTTTTTCTTTACTAAGATATTCTCCCAATCTATACTAATTTTTAAATAGTGAAACTACTTTTCCTGTTTCTAAGTTTTGTTCTTTTGCCCCTCATTTGCATGCTTTTATGTATCAGTGTGTGACAAAGATCCTGTTTATTAATTATGTCCCTGAGTCAAAATTAACCACTTTCCAAATAAATGAGTGTATTAATCTATATGACCATAATCTCAAACTAATCATCCTTTAAGATTAGTCCCTTATCAGAGGCTTAACTTCTTCATTATGAAAAAATATATAAAAAGGTGTTTTCCTCATTGTATACCAGTTGTTGAACAATAAATTTTTTGAATTAAGAATAATTCCCTTGTAGAATCATAGACCGACTCGTATCAACATTGTGAATAGTCATTGAGTTAAAATTTTTGTTTATAAAATAATACATAATTAAATGTTAAAAAAACATGTCATTACTAAAAATCGTTTAAGCAAGTTAAATCCATAAAAAACTAATACGTTTCATTTTAATTGAATATTTCTTCCATTTTTATAATCCAATCAACTCTCTTTAATTATTTAATTTCTTGATATGTCAAACAGATTTATGATGCTGGAAGGAAGGTATGGACCCTGAAAGGAGAAGAACAAGAAGCTGGGAAGAAAGAGTTCTTGGATGCCCTTAAACTCTTGGAGGATCAACTTGGTGACAAGCCCTATTTTGGAGGTGACAACATTGGTTATGTTGATGTGTCACTTGTTCCATTCTACAGCTGGTTCAAGGCATATGAGACATTTGGCAACATCAACATAGAAAAAGAGTGTCCCAAATTCATTGCTTGGGCCAAGAGGTGTCTTCAGAAGGAAAGTGTCTCTAGTTCACTCCCTGACCAAAACAAAGTCTATGGTTTCATTGTTGAGATGAGAAAGAAGTTTGGTTTAGAGTGAAGAGGCCGCCAAGTTTAGTTAAATGATTCTGTAATAATAAAAGGGCACTTTGCTGTGCCCAATTTTATGCTTTTAGTAGGAATTTATGGTATCCGAATAAATTATGTATCTTTGGTATGGGATTCGTAGCAACTTTACCATGTATTTGGTGTTTTATTTGTCTAAGTAGTTAATATTTTCTGTATTATTATTATATAACATTGTTGCTCAAACTTCTATTTTTTTTTCGCACTGTATTTTCTAATTTAGTAAGTCATGATTATTTTGTCCTGAATTGAAATTTTATTTAAAAGTTTATTGTTGGTTAATAAATTATTAAAGAATACATTCAAATTTAATTACAATGGCACAGAATGTCAACGATAATTACAATGGCTAATAAATGATTATTTTTAAGTTTTGCTCGAGTTTGTGAAAAATATTTATTTTGTTAGTCAAAATTTTTAAAATGTCAACGATAATTATAATGGCACAGACTGAACTAGAGGAGGAATAGATCATAATTTTTATAGATGAGGCCATCAAAAAAGGATTGGATTTATGTACTAAAAGTTTGATTGGAATATTACTGGCGGATAGATCATTTAGTGTAAGTACATTGGAGGCCGACAACTAGAAGGCTTCCGTGTTTTAGATCATGGAGGTAACAAATTTTAATTTTTCTTCAAAGATGAAATTGAATTGCTCATGATGAAAAAATGGGCTCATTGGTTGTTCAAGAATTATATTCTAAATCTGAAAAGATGGAGAGAAGATTCAATGATCAATGATGCAGAATTTTCTCATGTTCTTATATGGGTACAACTGTGGAATTTATCGTAGCAATGTAAAACCAAAGGATTGAAAAAAGGGTAGGAGAGACGCTGGAAAAAGTAATGGATGTTGCTATCTTCTCTATGAAGAGAAAGGAGGAGAGGATTTTAAAAATTCAAATTCTTCTAGACATCACAATGCCATTGAGGAGGAAGATGAGAATCTCGAAAAGCAACAACAAAATTATTGACCTTCAACTCAAGTACGAGAAGATTGGTAATTTTTGTTATTGTTGTGGATGCATCAGGCATGAGATCAGGGCATTTTAGAAAACAGCGTATGGAGGAGAAAAAGAAGCGGAATGAGGAACATGGCTAATGGCAGATCAATTCGGTAGGCAAGTGGAGGATCAAAAAGAAAACAATCTGAATCAACCCAATGCTACACAGGGAGACATACATAAACAGAAAAAATCAATTTCCAATTAACCTACTCAGAGAATTTGTAAGTCTCTTTGTTCAAGACTGAAACTCACAAATCAAATAAGATGATCAAGGGGTGCAAAGTGACCGAAAAATACTAATAATGGAAGGGAATAAGGGAGGACCAGAAACATGAGAAGAAAGAGATAAAGACAGTGGCCTAATCAATAGAGCCAACTCCGTCTAAATTAGATGATGGATGCTTCACCTTCAGTGCAGCAGGAGGTAACAAGAGGGGAGGAGAGATTAAGAAACAAAATCTGAAGCAAATAACAAGAAAAAAACACAGCTTTCAAGCTGTCTTAGGTATTAAGAGGAGATCTGGAAGATCGGGTGAGAGTATAGGTGTTAAAAAATTTTGTCAGGAGGAAGAAGAAGAGCTGAATAAGGGAGAGGGTACCACCTAACAATTGGCACCTAAGGAAGGATGAAAGTAATGATGTGGAATTGTCGAGGTTTGGAAAAACCCCTGACAGTTTACAACATCAAAAGGATTTCTAGATCCTATTCTCCCGAGGTATTATTTTTTTGTGAGACAAAAAATAGTACCTTGACAGTGGAGAGAGTGCTAAGGAGAAAAGACTACAAATCTGTTTTTACAGTTGATCCAATGGGCCTGTCTGGAGAATTAGCAGTGATTTGAAAGGATGAAGTGCGGGTGCACATAGTGAAACATGACCATTTCTTTGTGTATTTTTCATAGAGGATCAGCAAGTTGGTTTAAAATGGAAAATTGTAGGAGTTCACTTGCACATAGATGAGACAAATAGAGGGTTTCAATTTGCAAAACTATTACAGATAATGGAAGGAGGGAGTGAAAAGCTGGCAATAATAAGAGACTTCAATGCAATTAAAAATCAAGAGGAAAAGGAGGGAGGAAGACAAAAATCCAGCACTTCAATACAACAGTTTAAGAATTTCATCAATGAGGGAAGGCTAGTCGACATTGGTTATAAGGGAGATAAATATACTTGGAGTAATCATCAATTTGGAGAGAATCATATAAAGGAGAGATTGGACAGAGCTCTTATTACAAATGGGTGGAGAGGTGAATTTTCAGCAACCACTCTTGCACACTTATTCGATTCGGGTTCAAACCATAAGGCCATTCTTCTCAACACGGGTGGTGAAGAAAGGAGGATAAAGAGAAGGTTCATATTCCAGGAGCGATGGTGCAAAAATGAAGAGGTGATTAGCTTAATCAAATAGGCATGGATAACATATATTCATGGGTCTCCAATGTTTAAGCTAGCTGAAAAGCTGAAGTGTTGTAGACATTCAATTGTACAATGGCAGCAGCACTCTGAACAAAATTCAAGGAAGAAAATTTAGATTCTCAAGAATCGGATAGAATCAGAAATGCAGAAAGGAGTTCAGGCGGATGGGATTGCTATCCGAATCTTAGAAACTGAACTAGAGGACACATTGGAGGAAGAAGAGCGGTATTGAAGGAAGAAGTCTAGGGTGCAATGGCTCAACTGGGTCAATAGAAATACTAAATTTTTTCATTCTAAGTTTCAAACGAGGAACCGAAAAAATAGAATAAAGGAGTCGGAGGACAAGGAGGGGAATATGGCAAAGGAACCAGTAGAAATAGCGAAAGTTGCACAATAATACTTTGAAAATCTATTCACAACAAGCTATCCTAAAGACCCAACTGCAGAATTGGATGGAAGACGCTAAAAAATAAATGCAGCCACTAATAGAATGTTGTGTAGGCCAGTGACTGAAGATGAAATTAAAGCAGCAGTCTTCTCCATCAACCCTTTTTTGGCTCTGGGAGATGATGGATTCACAGCAAAATTTTTACAATTCTTTTGGAGTACAATAAAAGGAGATGTGACAGCACCTGTTAGAAGCTTTTTCAACGGAGGTAAAATTTTAAAAGCTTTTAACCATACTCATGTCTCATACCTATGGTGCCGGCCACTAGCTTTATAAAACAAGTTAGACCGATTAGTCTTAGCTCTGTTTTCTATAAGATCATATGATTCATATCTAAAATTCTGGTGCATAGACTTCAATCAGTTATGAATAGACTAATCAGTGACTCTCAAAATGCTTTTATAAAGGGTAAGATGATCATTGATAATGTTCTAATTGCACACAAATTCATGCATTTTCTCAAAAATAAAAGGCATGGAGATTATGATTTGGCATTAAAGCTGGATATGAGCAAGGCTTATGATAGGGTAGAATGGAGTTCTGTTTAGAAGGTGATGAAGAAGCTAGGTTTCTGTGATCGATAGATAAAGTGGATTGAGGAACTTGTGACGACGGTATCTTACTCTGTTATTGTGGATTGACAACCTCATGGTTATTTTAAACCATGTAGAGAACTACGATAAGGTGATCCTCTATCTCCCTACCTATTTTTGTTTTGCACAGAGGGACTCTCCCATCTGCTCCACAGAGAAGAACAAGAGCTGAAAATATCTGGTTTGAGACTCAATCAGAGGTGTCTGACAATCAATCATCTTTTCTTCGCAGATGATTCAATTCCTTTTAGCAAAGCTTCAGAAGTAAAGTGCAAGAGATTGCTACAGATTCTACAGACTTACGAAGAAATTAGTGGCCAAAAGGTAAACGTGGACAAATCATCAGTCTTTTTTAGTAAGAACACACCAATTCCAGTCCAAGACCATTTGGCGGAGATTCTCCTTGTCCCTCATATTGGTAATCAAAACAAATATTTGGGTTTACTGACAGTGATTTAGAGATCAAAGAAAGTGACTTTTAACTATACATTAAAGATAGGGTGTTTCAGAAGCTCAGCCACTAGAAGAGGGCTCTATTATCTTCTAGTGGACGCGAAGTGCTTATTAAGGCGGTGGCAATGGCGATACCTATATACACACTAAGTTGCTTCAAGTTATCAGAGACACTAATGGAAGAGATCCGGAGAGGCATACTCCAGTTTTGGTGGGAAAAAAAGATCAGAAAACAGGATGCAATGGATCAGATAGAGAATTTCTTGCAAACCAAAAATGCAAGGAGGGACTAAACTTTAAAGATTTGAAGGCTTTTAATCTTGCCATGCTCGCAAAGCAAGGTTAGAGGTTAATTTTCAGACCTAATTCTCTCATCAGTAAAGTGTTACAGAGCAAATATTACAGATATTCAAGCTTCCTAAGAGCAGAGGTTAGTAATAACCCATCATGGGGTTGGATGAGTATTATCGAGGGCAAAAAGGTGCTAGAAAAAGGTATACTATGGGAAGTAGGAAGCGGATTTAACATCAGAATCCGAGAAGACTCATGGGTGAAGGATTATGTTTTAATTACTCCTATTACTACCACTGCAATGACTGCTAATCTAGAATGGGTTTCACAATTACAACATTCAAACAGAAAATGAAACTAGAACTTAATTCAGTCCAATTTCAATCCAGAAATAGTTACAACAATAATCAACACTCCAATTCATGAGACAGAGGATAGAGTTACCTGGGTGTTGGAGAAAGGGGACGGCTTCACTGTTGCTTCAGGAAACAAAATACATTTAACTTCTACCACCCACCATCTGAATACCTGCCAGAAGAATGCAAAGGAAAGGACTTATGGAGGGGCATATGAAAAATTAATTATCAACCAAAAATAAAACATTGGCTCTGAAAATTGATGCATGGAGGACTCCTTGTGAAAGAAAGGTTGAACTCCCGAATACAATCCATCGAATCCTAGTACCCAAAATACAATCAGTCACAAGAAAGTATTTTTTTTTATTATTTTTAGGAGTGCTCAGATGTGATTGAAGTTTAGAAATGTTCAAATCTGCCATGGTCGATTCAAGCTCGAGAACCATAGAAGTGGTGGATTCGTCTCGGAAGAAGAACTGAAAATGGAGGAAAATCCGAACGAAAAAAGAGCAGTAGCAGCAAACCTCTTATGGCAAATCTGATTAGCAAGAAACGCCTGGGTATTTGAAGATAGAACCACCCCTTCAACAACTATAGTGAAAATGGCCAGGAAAAATGTGCGTGAGAGAAGATGAGACCCTTGAGTTTTTATTTTACTTTTTTAGTTTTTTTATGTTTAAGTCATTTTATTAAAGTTAAAACTTCCTATTCTCTTTATTACAATTTTTGCCTGTAGTTTAAATTAGACCAATTTTCAATAAAAAAAAATGGTATAACTTTGACAAAAATAATTTATTAAAGATAAAATTGAAAATTTTCACTTATTTAAATGTACCAATGAGATAACCATTAGAGTAATTTAATTTTGTTGCTCAACTTATTCTTTTATTTTAGAATTGATATTTTTTATTTTTTTTATTTTATCGTGTTTCAAAAGGAATTATTAAATTTAAAGTGATAAGTTTTTATTATTTAATAATACTTTTTTAGAAAAATTGTTAATACTAAAAGTACTATGAAAATATAAAAAAAAGTGACTTTTATTCTAACAAAATTTCCATAACTAACTATTATAACCCCGGTGGGAATAGACATATTAGAATATATATATATATATATATATATATATATATATATATATATATATAACACGCACAAAAAAATATGATTTAATTTTGATATAGTAATAGCATAAAATATTTTATATAAGTGTGTAATACCAATTTTTTTAGGTGATTATTCACTCAATTAATATAAAAAATAATTATTTTTATTAATATGTCCTTATATAATTAAATACACATATACAATTATTTTATATTATCAAATATATATATATATATAATCATATCATGTGTATATTAAAATTTAGTTACCAAATTAATCATAAAATATATGTTAAAATATAAAATATGCATTTGAGTTGAGTGTAGTTTTGTGAAAATAAATTAAGTAAAAAAGATTAAGGAGTGAGATTAAGGAGAGAAAAAATTTCTGAAAAAAATACATCTGCTATTAATAAATAAGTAACACAAAAATTAAAAATGTGAAATAATGGTGGAAAACAAATATTACGATCTTCACTAATATCACAAGATGATAAATGAGTTCTTTTAAAGTGGACAAAATTTAGGTATAACTTACTATTTGGTGTTCTAATATACTAATTTTATAAATTCTCTTGTTTGAATTTGATGAATAAAATAAAGGTTTAATTACTCTGTTGATCTTTATAGTTTTGCCGAAATTTTTAATAAGGTACTTATATTTTTTTTTAATTGGGGTTGTATACTACTTTCAATTTTGTAATTAGATCATTCTTACTATAAATTATATTAGAGTTAACTGAATATTTCTATAATTAAGAACCTAATTAAATCTTTGACCACATATTTTTTGGAAGAAATATTCCGTTAATGTTAACAATTTTTTATATAAAAAAAAACCTAATTACAAAATTAAAAATAGTATACCTAATTGAAAAGAAAAAAATTGTAGGACCTAATTACAAAATTTGGTAAAATTATAGGGATTAGTAGACTAAGTAAGCCTAAAATAAAAAACAATAAAAAAAAAATTAGAGGAAAGTAAAGAAAAGAGATTATTTCCAAAGTTTTAGAAAAGTATTTTTTAAGTATTTTTTGAGAGTAGTGGGGTTAAATCCCCTTTTTATAATCTCAACCCATTTTAAAAAGAGAGTACATTATTTAATTTTAATAGTTACAATATCATATTCATCATATTTCTCTTCGCCCAAGACTAGTTACTAAATTGGATAATTAGCAAAATGCGCTTTTTAATGTTCGTATTATTTTAAATTTCTTTAACTAAAAATGGATATAAAAAGGAAATTGATCTCCACAAATTAAGGTAGCAATTTTAATACGGCCTTGGATGTTCATATAAAAAAGGTGTATAGATTAAACAGTGTTCATAACATGTGACATTAATAAAGAGGCATCTAATTTGGTTTATTTTTAACTAGATGACATTCTCTATACATTAAATTCAACTATCCACTTTTTATTAATTTAGTTTTCACTTAAAGAGAAATTCAACTCCTTAGAGTGTTCTTTTTAAGTATAATCTTTTTGACCCAACACCTATAAAAAAATTGTGTTTTTTTTGTCCATATTTTAAGTCATCTTAAAATTATTCATAATAATAAAATTATACTAAAGTAGAATCATAAGTCCCATGAAGTCTTTAAGGTAGCGTTTGGTAGAGAGATGGGGACTGAAAGACTGAGACTGAGAGACAGAGACTAAGAGACAGAGACCGAAATAAATTTCAGTATTCTGTTTGGTGTAAAGTGAGAGACAGAAATTGAAATAAGAATAAAACTCTAATTTAATTTGCACAAAGGATAAAATTGGAATTAATTAATTGAAATGAGAGTATTTTAGGTATAAAATGTTATTAAAATTTCAATCTTCTTCTCTAAAAATTTCAGTCCCTTGTGTCCCTTCTTTTTGGAGGTACTGAAATACTGAAATTTTAGGGATAGAGACAGAAATTTTAGTACCAATCTCTGAGCTAACAAACATGATACTGTGTCTCAGTCTCTTAGTCTCTGTTCCAGTACCTCAAAACAAACGCTACCTAAGGGTACAAAATGCTTTTTCAAATTGTATATTTTATATTATTATGCTCGTTAGAGTGTCTTGAGATATCAAGTGTTCTTTATATTTGTATCTAAATGTGATTCTTCTTTCTTCTCAAGTAACTCATCTCACCTCTCTCATGTATATTGAACTATTATTGAACTATTACTTCTGAAATTAACTATAGAAAATTGAACTATTACTTCTGAAATTAACTATAAAAATTTTATAACAAAAATCCTTTAATTTGGGACTTAAAAAGTCATATTCTCATTTGTAAATATCTTCAATATTAACACAAATAAAAAAATGAATTAGAAACTATGAATAATAATCATTTATAATAAGAAAAAAATGAATATTTAATAATATTTATTTTAAAAAATATTTTGGCTAGCATAATCATAAAAAATTTGATTTTTCAGTTAGAACAATTTGAGCAATACTTTTATATACTTCATCAAATGAAATAAGAATGTCCATCCTATGTTGGTTGAATATAATTTTACATCTTTAAAATTTTAAAAGACTTCTCGCCAATGTGTTTTCATCTAAAGATTCTTTTATGGTGATCATTCCTTCTGCCTTGTCTACAATCTCAATCAGTATTACCTCTCTTGCAACACTTATTATTCCAATGTCATGTTAGAAAAAAGAGACGTTCTTTACACTTACTTGACTTTGTTTTCCATTTAGCAGTATCTTCCTTTCTTTTACTTGCTTATGAAACACATTTCGCAGCATGCAGTATTTTAGGCACTCATTCGCTCAAGTCTTCAAGGGTTGGTGGTTCTTTATCTATTTTGTATTCAATGTATTATTCTAAAATCACCCATTTACGATCACTATGGCTTGAGATTTGGAGAGGGGTAGCAGAGGTGGAAGACTATTTCTGTTAGAACCTTTAGAATAGGAACACTTTCTGCTTCTGCCATCAGTAACACACTTCTCTAGACAAAAAAATTTTTTTAGATCTCCTTTTACTACGCTTCATTGCCTTAGTTATTTTAGGTGCTTTGTTTAAGAGTTTAACGAAGGTGTTTATATTGCTTATGAAAAAAATAAATTTGAGAATTGAGACCCATGTTTCACATTTCTAATACACTTGTACACTAAAATTGGGAATCTTAGAGGGTGTCCATGCAAAGTAAGACTTGATATCAACATCTTTTGATAAATGCTATCAATCATTCTCCTTGTCCTTGTTTCACTCTCTCTAAGTCCGTGATATGCATGGAGAGTTCCATTTCCAAAAACTTATTACAGAATTTTATCACCAATTGCTCTCAAGTGTTATGTTATTGGCTTTCAGCTTAACATACTAGGTGAACGCTCTTCTCATCAAAGACTTTGAGAACTTCCTGATTTCAAACTCCTGATGGTACTTGAGCACTCTGGGATCATTTATGAATGATATGATGTATTTCTTGGCACTTTTCGTACCATCAATCTTGTGAAAGGTATGCGATTGGTACCGCTTAGGATGTAATTTTGCTAGAATATAGTGTTTGAATGGTAGATTTATTTTTCTAGTGGGTTTATTTGTCTTTTCTTTTTTCTTTAGAATACGTGCTAACTCTCTGCGAATAATATGGTTATTATTGTCTTCCTCCACATGCTCCTGATTCATGACTGGAGGTGGCGAAGGAATTCTATATCTCATTTAGTTCCTAGTCATTATTTCAGTAATCAAAGCTTGCATCTTTACCAGGTTGTGTATATATGGTTGTACACATGAACAAAAATAGTAATGTGAATGTACAGACCAGTAGTACTTCTAGTATGGAATGTAAAAAGATTTTTATAAACGAAAGTTCCTCCTCCTCCTAAACCAGATTCTGCTGCTCCATGTAGTCTTCTTCTGGGTTATTGAACGCTGTCTATGTAGCTAATTCTCTCTGAGATAAGTATTGTTAGGCTCTACCATTGTGTTGATGTGTCCCTCCCTAGTGGAGTTGTAAAATAATTTGGGTATAATTTTGTGATATAAATTAAGTAAAGAAAAATTAAAGTTAGGTAAACTTCTGAGGAAAACACTTCTATTATTGACAAATAAGCAATGCACAAACTAAAGATATAAAATGATGGTGGAGAAAAAATATTGAGACATTCACTAGTGTCATACGAGGATGAATGAATTCTTTTAAAATGGACAAAATTTAAGTATATCTTGCTCTCAGGTATTTCAGTAGAACACTTATATATTACTTTTATAAATTCTCTTTTTGAAATTTAATGAACAAAATGAAGAACAATGAAAAGAACTAGAGCAAAGCATAAAAAAAAGTCCAAAGTTTTAGAGAAAAGTCTTTTTTGAGAGTAGTGAGTTGAATTCTTTTCAGTCCCAAGCTATTTTAAAGAGAAAATACATCATCCAATTATTACAATACTGTATTCATCCTACTCCTTTTTTTCTAAAGTTAATTATTAAATGAGATAATTAGCAAAATGTATTTTTGAATATTTTCGGTATTTTAAGTTTCTTTAACTAAAAGTGGGTATAGAAAGGAAGTCGATCTCTACAAATTAAAGAAGCACTTTTGACATTGTTCCGGGTGTTTAAGTCAAAGACGTATTTACATAAAAGAGTGCTTATAACATATGAATGTGAAATTAGTGAAAGAATATATAGTTTGGTTCATTTTTAACTAAATGATATTCACTGCACTTTAAATTCAACCAATCTACTTTCATCAATTTAATTTTCACTTAAAAAAAATCCAACTCCTTAAGATATTTTTTTGGATTTCACTCTTCTAACCTAACACCTATAAAAAAAATTTACTCTTTTTTAATAATATTTTAAATCATCTTAAAATTATTCAAACATAATAAAATTGCACATTTAATGTAGAATCAACATAAATGTACATTTAATGTAGAATTAACATTAAATGCGAATAAATTTATTGAATGAAATAAAATTGACATATGAAAAATAATTTTAAGAGTAAAGTATATTTTTTGTCTCTAAAGTTTGGCAAAAATTTTAAAAATACCCCTCAATTTTATTTTGTTTCAATTTTGTCCCAAAAGTTTTCGATTTCCATCAAATATACCCTCGACGGCAAAATTTTTAAAAAATTTTAAGACCAATCTAACAATAATGCATGAAAATTATGCTTGATTTGCTTGTATTGAGAGTTGTTCTTATAAAATTGTTGTTGAATTGGTCTTAAATTTTTTGAAAAATTAGTCGTCAAGGGTATATTTGATGTAAATAAAAAACTTTTGGGACAAAATTAAAACAAAATAAAATTTAAGAATATTTTTAAAATTTTTATCAAACTTCAGGGACAAAAAATATACTTTACCCTAATTTTAATTAACAAAATTATTCTAATATTTTTTTATTGTAAAAATTATTCTAATATTAAAAGAAGTATCATTATATTTTTCTCTAACCATTATTTTATTTCCAAATCAATCAATCTTATTTCCTAATTTTTGGTAAATCACCCCGTTCTTCCTTTTAAGTCTTCACAATTCACTAACCACCCCCACTACCACCGTCACCCTCACCACACCATTACCCTCTTTGATTATCAAAACGTAATTCTTCCTTTGCACGCTTTTCTTTCTTTTTCAATCTGTATATAAACCCTCTTCTTATATTCACAAAAGACTAATATTTGTAAAACGCTTTCATTTTCCAAGAAAGAAAAGGCATTTCATATCGACAATGGAAGAAAAGGCAGAAAGCTCCGGAGCCAAACCCCATCATGAGATATGGGTTAAGCCTGGTGAGGATTACATTCTCTATTTCTTTTATACGCAGCAACAATTACATATACTATAGTAGTATAACAATTCAAGGTTTTAAACTTGTGCTATTCTCATGTCCAAAAAAAAAATTGTGCTATTCTTTTTTCGTTTCACCTTTTTTCTTTTACCACTTCCCTTCACTTGATTTCGCTGTAATTATTCTAATGCTGAATGAAATTAGGACATTGGGTGTGTGTAAAAAGCTTAAACTTTTACTGTTTGGTTGTGGTTCGTAACTACCTAGAATAATGGGCGGTTGTGGATGCCATCTTGTGGGTCTGATGGACGGACACGACACGACAGGTGATATGCCGAAAAGCAAATGGATACACGTACATATAAAATCGTAATCATATTTTTATATTTTATTAATATTAAAATATAAATTAATTTTTTAAATTATTTTTAATGTCTTATTTTAATTATATTAAAAATTTAAAATATTTTTTATTTTGATAAATAATAATATATACTATATCTAAATTCATTTCAAAAATATATCTTAAGAATAAGATAGAACATACTGACACGTAATGCTATTTAGGTGTGTCTAAGCGTATTTGGAGAAAATTTTTTTATTTTTTTATTAAGACACAGTTGGACACAACAGACACGTGTGTCGGACGACTGTCGATGAGTGTCGTGTATAAAATGTATTTGACACGCAGACTTAATTTGAAAATAAAGAATGATTACGAAAAGTAGAAAGTTTTCAAATTATTTTGATTTTTAAATATTGCAAATATTTCATTATAAATATGAACATTAGTTTCTTTTTACTAAATATGGAAATTAGTTATTCAAAATATCATAAATACACGATTAAAAAATAAAAGGCAGCCGCCAAAACCTATTAAATGTTAATGCCTAATTAATTACTATAAATAATAAATTTTGATAGGTGTTAGGTGATAGCATTCTTCGTATTATAATTATAATATTACTAGCGGCTCAACAGGCACGATCAGCCGCTTTTCTATTTTTTTTTAAGGAATTATTTTTATTTTTATGTTAATATATTATTCATTTTTAAAATTTATTAAATAAGTATTTTTTTTATTATTTTAATATTAACGTTGCTTTATTTATATTATATTTTGTTAAAATTAAAATTATTATAAAAAATCTTTAAAATGTTAAATTATAAAAGCACACAATAAAAAAGTATATATATATATATATATTATCAGAAAAAATATAGTTCAACAAATATTGATAATAATATTATCCTGATTCAAAAAGATTATATATAAATTAAAATACATATTAGTTATTTATTTTCATCTTTTTTAAGTGATAGGCCAAAATATGGATCTAAATCTAAAGAGGTCTTCATTTTCCTATAAATAATAAAAAAAACTGAAGAAATAAAAATGCTTATTTTTTCCTTTTTAAATATCAAACTATAAGAATAATTAATAAACAAAATAAAAGAATATAAAAATTATGTACATGAGAAAAATTTTTGTAATTCATCATACATCTCCTTATCAATAATTTTTTGAGTTTTGAAAAACTGTCAGATTTATTGACCATAAAAATAACTATATAAACGCTTCAAGATTATTCAATTAAATTGATTTCTTATTATAGGGATGAATTTAATTAATTTTAGGACGTTAAAATTAAAAAATTTAAATTAAATAAGATATTAAAAAATTTATCATGTTGTTATTATGTGTAATAAAATCAAGATAAATATTTATAAAATAATTATTTATAAATATTATAAAATTGATTTATTTATTTATTTTAACCGTGTTTAATTTGAAGCAAAGATAAAAATTTATATTCAAAGTATTTTTTTTAATTTTATATTCATAATTCTAATAGATAAAAAAATATTTTATTTTTTAAATTTTATTTTCAATTTATTAAATTATCTTTAATTTTATTACTTTTTTAAATTATTAATTTATACTTTTATTATATCTTATTGTATCATACACTATTATTTTCTCTTACTATTATTTTCTATATCACACACTATTATTGCCTTGTTCTCCTTCTTATTTTGTTCTTCTTCTCCCACCTTCTCCTCACCCGATCGTAATTAATGATCATCAAGTACCATTATCACAACTTTCAATCTTGTCTATCACTTTGATCTATAATCATTTATTGTGTTAACTTTTATGAGTCATTAAAGTGCATGTTTGGGCGCCATTATTTTGTTAAAAAAAGATCTTTTTTTAATGAAAAAAGATCTTTTTTTTTATTTTTTAATGTGTTTGACAAATTTCTAGTAATAAAAGTAAAAGTACTAGTAAAATAAAAAAAGATGTTTTTCATGTAATAAATAAACAAAAAAGTATTTTTATATTGTTATACCCAAACATAATTGATTGATAAAAAGACCTTTTTACATGAGATATCCAAACATAAAATTACTTTTACTTCTCTATAAGATCTTTTAAAAAAAGATAATTCAAAAAAAAGATCTTTTCTTAAAAGCTCACC
Source organism: Arachis hypogaea (assembly GCF_003086295.3). Taxonomy (NCBI): domain Eukaryota; kingdom Viridiplantae; phylum Streptophyta; class Magnoliopsida; order Fabales; family Fabaceae; genus Arachis; species Arachis hypogaea. Next base: position 51,867,228 of record NC_092053.1, read on the forward strand.
CAAACAAACCCAAAGTGTTGTTAAAAGAATTAGTTTTTGTGTCTTTTGAATATCTAGATGTATAAAAATAATAGTTTTTTCTTGATATACATTTTAAGTTGTCTTATTATTCTATTAAAAAAGATGTACGACATAAAACATTCAAAATTTTTACTCAAATTATCAAAATTTGATGTCAATAATCCATAAAAATAATATCAAAATATATTATTTTTAACTAATTTAATAAAAATAGTACATTATTGTAAGTTTTTAACAAATAATTATAAATTTAAGTTGCGATTTAATATAGGCCCTTAGAATAAAAGACTGTTATTGTTTCTTATATTTGACTACTTTTATTTGTACGTTTGTTTAAACTATATTAATTAAACTATATTTTATTAATTAAACTATAGTTTATTATAATATTTTGCATGTTTTGAAATAATGCGATCCTACTATAAGGATGACATTAGTTTTCATAATCTAATACGAACCTTCTTATTATTTTGTTTGTCACTTAAATACTATCTATAAAAAATAATTATTTAAGGTGAAACACTATAAAAAGAGAGACATTTTTTTGAATCTAGAGTTTTAATTTGTTTCTTAATCATCATTTGATATAACGCAAATTTAATATGTTAAAAAATTCTTTCTGTCTCTCACTCACTCATATTCTTAACTTCTTCTATAATAAATTTTTTAAATTATCTAATGTATAAAAGGTCGCATCTTTACATTTATCTTGAAAGTTAAAAGTTAAAAGTAAATGATACTAGTATTTTTAACAAAATTAAAATAAAAAAATAGAAGGCTCTTGATATGTTCTTTTGTACCAGAATATTACAGTTTATTATATTATTATTTTATCTTTGTACCATAGAACAAAAAGTAAAATTTTATCTTCTTGTTTTTATTTATTTTATTTTATTTTTATTATAGTTTATTATATTATTATATCATCTTTGTACCACATAACAAAAAATAAAATTCTATATCTTCTTGTTACTTATTTTACTATGTTTTGGCTATCTAAATTAGGCTGTATAATATCGTAAAAGTTGAAACGTTAAAAAATATATAATAAAAAATTTAGATGTTTATTGTGTTATCAGGTTATTTAAAAAATTAATTAATAAATATTTTTATCCTACCACATCTTCAATGTTATATGTTATCTAATATTCAATATAAAAATAATATTAACCAACATAAAATTGAGTAAAAATTTTAAAAAGAATTAGCAAAATATCCATGAAAATTTTTTTACACATTTTTTTGCGTTTTTTATATGCCAATCTAATAATTAGTATCATATGTCAAATGAATAGTATTAAATTAATAAATTTGTTTTGCAATATAAGTTATTTATTTTAATTTAAATATGGACGAATTTGTATTTACTTGAATATCAATACTTTACATCATTAATTGTTTAGGAAATAAACATATTAATATTTTAAAAAATTATTGGTAGGTGCATTTTTTTTGTTTTGTGTCTTTTCTATGTTAATCAAATAAGAATTTAATTTTGATGTTCTATTAGTGTAAAATAGTTTCACATGCATCAAATTATACAACGCTATTAAAATTAAACTCATCAAATAATCAGGGTTATATACCAAACAATATTGTGGAATACAAAATTATTAAATTTTTTGTTATATAATTTATTTAATTTAATTTAAAAATAAATATTTATGTTCTCAAATTTTAATTACAATACTTTACATAATCAATAATTTAAAAAATAAAAAAATAATATCATTCAATACAAAACAATTTAAAAAAATGAGATTTAACTAAAAAGTAATAATTTGTAATTGTAGTGAATGGAGACGATACAATTACGATGTTGAAAGAAGGAGAAAGATGGCAATAGTAAAAATATAGAAAAGTGCATCTAGTGGTGAGAGTAAAAGCACTACGAATCCAATAATGAGATAAAAAAATTAATAACAGAAGAATGAGATCAAACTCTTAGTATAAAGTACTCACATAAAAAATATATCTAAAACAAAATGATAAGATCTATAAAAAATTATTTATCACTGCTAATTATTCTTTTCCTCCTTTCATACATGGCATCGAAAATCAACATTTGGCATCGTCGTTATTTAGTTCATAAAACCACAAAAACTCATCCAAATAATTGTTATATTAAGAGAAGCACATTCAGAATGGAAAAGAGAATTAAAAATAATTGAAAAGGATAAATTATTGAAATGAATAATTGAAGAAGAGGTTACGCGTTTCAACGGTTATTAGTGAAAACACAGAATGAAAATGAGATATAAGAATATGTGTTGTTGTTAACTGTGGAAGTTTTTTTATTTAAAATAAATGACGCATGCATATAGGGCAATATTGGAATATAAAATTGGACACCAAAAACTCTGTTTTGACATTATATATTGTTATATTGTTATAGAATAAATGACGCATGCATGTACGGAAAATTTCTATCATTAAGGACAATATTGGAATATAAAATTAGACACCAAAAACTCTGTTTTGACATTATATATTGTTATAAATAATATTTTCCCCAAGCTCTTCCTCAAACCAGTATTGAGAGATTTTCGCCCCTCCCCCTGTTATTTGCTTTGTACGGTTTTTAATTCCTCACATTACGTATTTACGTCACGTTAAAATCTGATTCAAATCAATTTTCACAGGCTAATAATTGATTAATTCATTTAAATTAAATTATGATCTGCGCTATTCTCAATTCTTCTGATTTTCGGTTGTTACCATTTTGCCTCCATAATACTCCACCATTGTTACACGATTAGCATCTTATTATTATTCCACTCATTTTTTCAATTATACGTTTACGATATCACACCATCATCGTTCAACTGTCTCTATTAATAGTTTAATACCATAACATACATTTGAGATGGACCTCAACACAAAACCGTTGGCAGAGGAGTTGGACGTCGATGAAGCTGGCTTCCACTTGTGTAACGAGGCTGGTCATAGGGAATCAAACAACGATATAGGAGATCTCAGAACAACCGCTGATGAGGTATATGTTTGCTGATTCTATTAATTTTATTTTTGTGCTTTACATACATTCTACTATCTACTATCTACTAAGCCATTAGTTCATAGTTTTTATCTGTAAAGTCCTAAGTAGATAATGCTTTTTCAATATTTGACTTTTTCACTAGGTTGATAAGTTATTCTTTCATGTAATTATTTTTATATGAAAATAAATTACACGCATTAAATTTAAATTTGAAACTCACACTATTGGATGCAAAGAAAAGGAGAGAGTTTATGGAATAATGATGATTTGTAGTGTATGTCCCATTGGATGTGGGGTGCAATGTTGCAATTAAAATGCATAATTGATTTTCTTAGATTTAAATAATTTTTTTTGTTATAAAATTATTTGTGTTTTGGTCTTTGGTTTTTATAAAATTCAAAAGGCCTCTATTTTAGTCTCTCTCTTTGGTTTGCTCCGGTTTGCTCCGTTAAGTACTAACGTAACATGTTAGATGCCATGCACTTCTTGGCACAGAGCAAACTAACGGTAGCTATTAAATTAGAGATCTTCTAAATTTTATAAAGAGAAATTTTATAGAGACTAAATTAAAAGAGTGAATACCATTTTGATTCCTGTCCATTCTAAATTAGGACAAAGGCGACTTTTGTAAAAAAAATACATCCATGTCAGCCCTGTCTGTCCCAAAAGTGAGCATCGCAGCCCTTCCATCATATCCCTTGGCCAAACTTGATAGAAAAATCCCACTACTCCTGATTTCTCCTCTACTGAAAGTTCCATACGTCACCAGCTTCCCAACCCATGACTTCTTCTTTGTTGATGGGCTCTCATGAGACGAGACGATGACGAAGAGTTCATCTTCTGGCAGAGGTACCCTTTCACGGCATACAAGCCCTGTTCCACCACTTCCGGTGGCGGCGACATGAACGAATTACCATTAACACAGAGCTTCTGGAGCTTGTTGAGGCAGGCAATGGAAGAAGACAAAGAGGTAATCCTGTTGTAGCTGATGTCAAGTTCGATGAGAGAGAAGAGGAGGCCAATGGATCAATGGAAAGAGCGGAGGAAGTGGAAGTTCTGGCTGATGTTGAGGGTTTCGAGGCTGATGAGGTTTTCGAGGTTGTCAGGGAGGGAGCGGAGGGGTGTCGAGGACCTTGAGAGAGGTGAGGTGTGAGGTGGAGCATGGAAGGAAGAGGAGCTTGTTGGAGTTCACTGATAGCTTCTTCCAAACAAGTGCTTTCTGGAAGCTGCATCAGTTTGTTGAAGTTGGCGTTCATCAGTTCCTCCAATGATCTGTAATTGTCAATGGTTTTGCGAAGGTATTCAATGAGGTTTCCAGCGACATTCAAGACCTTAAGCTTATAGAAGCAGCCAATGCAGTTCGGTAGGCTTTTAAGCTGGTTCGAGTGTACGTCCAACACCACCAACTTCACCACATTAGTGCCGATAATTGTCACTGGATTTTTCCGTCAAGTTTGGTCAGGGAATACAATGAAGGGGCTGCGATGGCTCACTTTTGGGAGGAACAGGGCCAGTGTGGGTATATTTTTTGAGAGGAGTTGCCTTGTTCTAATTTAGAATAGACAGGACCAAGTTGGATGTTCACTCAAATTAAAACAAAAAATGAGAATTTTATAAGAATCAATGTTTTTTTAGTTGCAACAAAACCACTTCTAAACAAACCATTTTATAGACATGCATAGAGATCTAGGTTCAAATTTGGATGTCTTTTGACTTTATTCTTTTAGTGATTAAATGAATTCATCTATGTTCCTTTATATATATTAATTGATTAAATTTTGGATGTTTGAAAATACTATTTAAAGGAAACTAGGTGTAAATTAGGATGAATAGATCAAGTATTTGGTGTATTGGCCAAGATAGTCTACATTTACTTCACTGCACTAAACTTTGCTGCACTAACTAGTAATTAATTTTGAGTTAATACTCAAATTCCTTCATGAAAGATAACTTAGTTTTTAAATTGCTCGATGAAAATTCTTTTAATTATGTTAGTCCCTGAAAAATACAACATAAGTCAAATGGGTCCTTCTATAAGTTAGATGATGATATGACATATGGTATGATGACATGGCAGGTTAATACGACGTGTCACAAAATGATTGGTTGACTTGCCATGTCATCATGCTATGTTTCACTTAATATGACAAGTCATCATCTAACGGAGAGAAAGATTGATTTGACTTACAGACTTACAGTTGTATCTTTTAGAGACTAATATAATTAACAAAATCTTTTGAAGACTAATTTGGAGAGTAGTTTACAAAATCTTTTGAAGACTAATTTGGAGAGTAGTTTATATTTCATGGACAAATTTGGATATTAACCCAATTAATTTTTGCATAAAGGTAATATATTAATTTATGATATTTATGAATGTTTTTCTAAATTTGGCTATATTCATATTTTGTGGTTCAGGGTCCTGTCGGTGAGAATCCTAGGGAGGGTATGTGCTTTGGCACTCTTCTTGAAGCGCGCAATTATTATCATCGTTATGCTGCAAAGATGGGTTTTGTACCAAAAATAAGGAACACAAATTATGAGAAGCACAGCAAGGATAAGATACCTATAAATCAATCCATGCATTGCAATAAAGATGGCCATCGTATATCTCAGAAAAGGGCACCCAAGAGAGCAAAAACAATCACATCTGTAGGCTGCAAAGCACGTTGTTATGTAAGGTTGGACAAGTCCACAGGTCTATGGAAAGTTTCAAAGTTAGAATTGTCTCATACACACCCGCTTAATCCGAAGCCTTCAGCCATCCTGGAGAATAGAGAGCTCTGCCAGCACACGAAAGATCTGATACAGCGTAATGATGAAGTCGATAGACAACCCAACAAGACCTTTCAGGCATCGACCAGTAAGTGTGGTGGGCTACTCCACTTAATTTCTTGCAAAGTAAACCACCAAAAATGCAGTTCAAAAGTTTATTTTTATTGAAATTTAATGTGTTGGACTGGTTAAATATATGATTATTTTTCATGCGTTAAAAATCCACAAAACATACCTATTTCAACCGTGGAATCACATTTACCATACTGTGATCCCAAATGATTATTGTGGATTTTTGAAGTACTCGAGAGTCCATCCAAAGTTACTTTGACATATCTTCAGAATCCTCAGGGGTTGTGGTCTAAGTCCACGTAGAGGCTCTGTACCATTTGGTATTTCTGATTCCGAAGAAAGGATATGCTATTTTAATTCCCGAGTTGGTGTTGTTCTGAATTGGATATGGATGTATGATACCAAATTCATGTGGCTTGGAGTTCAAATTCCTTTTTTTGAATTTCAGTGACAAATTTTGAATCAATGTTAATTTGGTTTATCTCAACTCCACCCAGATAGTTGGGCCATCATCTGCTTCTTTGAATTAGTATATGAATATTTAGAGCTTCTAATTCATATTCATACTTTCTTTCTTTTTCTTGGCTATTCTTACTATTCCTAACTATATGAATGGTCGAGGTTACCTTTCCTTCCGAGCTCATCTGGGTAGAAAGATCTTTAGCTTTTATGAAGATTCATTTCAGGAGTTCAAAGAAATATACTTTAAGGTTTATGCTACCCTGGGTTGTCGACCCTTTTTCTCGACCCAGGAACTTGAAAAGAGATTCAACTTGAACTAGCATTTTAGCACTTCTCCTAAGTTTGATTTTGATGTATTAAGAAGAACAAGTTGTAGAGATTCTAGTAATTCTGCAATAATTCTTTGTTGCCGATTTATGAATTGACTTCATATTATTCCTGTCCTTTTGTTTTCACCATATTTTCCTTTTATTTTTAATGCAGTGGATATGGATAGAAAAATTTCTAGTCTCAATGCCATTCATCAGAGTCTTCTTACCAGCGGGACTACTGAATCAGCCGGAGAACATGGATCTTCATCAGCTACTCCTTCAGATGTCATAATTAAAGATGAGACCCCATTCCCGGTTAATAATCAAACTCCTTCCGATGTCATAATTAAAGACAAGTCCCCAATCCCGGTTAATATTCAAAATATTCCTGAAGAGCCATCGCCATCACCACTTCATTCTCTTCCAGAAAAGAATAGAAAGAAAGGCAAAGATACTGAGGCAGGTTGTGCTAGTGAAGTGGTGTCCGACCATGATTTTGGTTTCGTGTTAAAGAATACTTTTGATGCAGGTGGTTTTATCGACCAGTACCTTCTGGATTCATCAACTGTGGAGGTGTTGGAAAATATTCCTGCTAATGAGAACATTAGTAGGATGCAGCGAATGCTCCTAAAATCGGCAATCTTATGTCGCGACATGGAGAGGAGCTTTTCCGATTTGGAGAAGTTGAAGGAGAAGCTTGCAGCTAAAGAAAAAGAGATAGCTTTCCTCACTGCCCAAAATATTGAGCTATCCAGTAAAACTATTGAATTGTCTTCTCAAGTGTCAAGGTTAGTAGAGGAGAAAAAGACACTATCTTGTGACCTGAAAGCTTCTGAAAAGAAGGCCTCAGAGTTCAAGAGGAGCTTGGAGATTTCTAGGGACGAAATGGGTATTTTGAAGGATAACTATAAAAAACTTGGTATAGTAGTATTGGAGGGAGTGACTGATGTTGAGAAGAATATCAAGCAGCAAATTCAGTTGTTGGCTCCTAACTTGGATATTTCTAAAGTTGGGGCTTATCGTCATATTGTAAATGGTCAAATTGTTGACCTTCTTAACTAGTGAATTAGTGATTGTAATAGTTCAGCTTTTCTCCTTGCTTTTGTTTTGAATGGTTGGTAGTCTGCTGTTGCCTAGCTGCGATTTTTATGCTTTGAACTTTTAGTTACGATTGAATTTCGAGAATGGATATTTTCGCTCCCATTTTAATATCGCTCTTATTTTTTATAAATTCATGTAAATATAAAATAGAAAAAAATCATGTGTGAAGTGACATAAAAAATGTGATTGACATTATCATTTTTTTTTTCTAATTTTTAGTAATATTTGCTTTTTGCTATGTTCGTGCACCAATTGTTTAACTCGGATGTAGGGTTGAGTAGTTTAAGCTTTGATTTTGTGAAGAGTTTGCGTTTCAATATATTTGCATTCAATGAATAAATAAAAAGAGGAATTGGATTCGGAAGAGACAAAGGATAAAATTGTAACTTGAGAGTAAAGATATTACAAAATTTGGCCATTTCAAATAATTTAAAACTTTAGCATCTATATTATTGTTAATATGAATCTCGTTGAAACCATAGCATCTATATTATTGTTAATACGAATCAGATTGGCCACTCTGACTGAAAATCTGGTGATTTAACCAGTTAGTTCGACATGAAGATCATAGGTGCTAATACTCCATCCAGTCAACCATGATCAAACTCGCTGAAAATTAAACGGTTCACATGAACCGGTACGGTTGGGCTGACTCCGAGCACTTATACGCTGCACCGTGGTTTTTTAGTTGACGGTGCACATGTGGAAGCCTTTTGAATAAATTGATTAAGATGATATGGGGAGATAATGATTTTAGTATACAATGTGTATAATAGGAGTAAAAAGAGATTAAGATGATATAATAATTAATTTAATTAATTTTTAATAATTATCATTTTGAATTCAAATATTATGATCAGTTTTTTTTAAAGTTGCAAGAACCAAACCGGTTAATAAACCGATAAAATCACAGTTCAATAGTTTATTGGTTCGATTGGAGTTTAACCGGTTTAATTAAATATTAAATAAAATTATTAAAAATTTATATATAATTTTGAATATATAAATTCAATAATTTCTAGTAATAAAATTCAAAATTTCACAATTTCACATAATAAATTATTATAATTTAATATTAAAAATTCACAAACAACTTCAAACATCAAAGTTCATAACGAAAAACAACCAAAATGCACATAATAATAAACACATAATGTTCTACTATCAAAAGAAACATTAACAAACAAGTTTTCAACTAATCAAAGGTACAACTCATCATAATCATAATCATCAAAGGTACATCGTAACAATCAGTTGCAAATTTTCTTTTTTCTTCCTTATTCTTGTTTTTCTCCAAGAGCCTTTTGAATTAAAGTTCAATATCTTCAGTCACTTTGTTACAAACCTTAATTTGTCCAGAAATTTTTGCAAGGTGATATATTATTCTATATATTTCCTCTCCATTGTAAGTATTCAAGCAGAAAATACATGTATATTGAGCCTTGTTATTTTTGTCCTACTTCACTGTAAAATATTGCCAAGCTGGATTAGATTTACCTCTAGAAGAACCAATTTAAAATTCTTGAATAGCATTGTCTTGTGCTTGTGGATTACTTTGTGATTGTTCCATCTATAATATACAACAAAAAAATATATATGATCATAAACAATTACTAAATAAGCAAAAATCAATAACCTTAGCAAACAATTACTAAACCAAGAAACAATAACCTCAGAAAAAAATTATGAACAGAAATAAGAAATAAATCAATAACCTCAACAAATAATTACTAAACCAGTAAACAATAACCTCAGCAAATAATTACTAAACCAACAAACAATAACCTCAGAAAAAAAATCATGAACATAAAATTAAAAATAACAAATAAATGATAAATCAATAACCTCAGCAAGCAATTATTGAACCAGCAAACAATAACCTCCGAAAATCCAGTTAATCAACAAATCAATTACTAACAAATAACAAGTATTATCAAAATCAAGTGCTAAACGCCTAAACACTAAACCAGCAAGCAGACGCCGAGGAGATGGCTAATTATTGCTTACCGGTTAACATAGAGAAGGCGAGGTTGGCGAGGAGGAAGGCGAGCAACGGCGACAACAGAGGACGCGACACCGGCGAACACAGGGAAGGCGAGCTCGGTGATGACAACGACGCGGTGGGGGCTATGGGGCTGCAGTGGTCAAAACCGTCACTGCGGTGGCTATGGGATACGGTGGCTGCAGGTTGCAATGGCTGCGTTGATTGGGGGCGGCGGTGGCTTCTATGGTTCACTTTCAGAGAAGAGAGGAGCGGATATGGGTTTACGGGAATAACATGAAAGGAATTGATTTAGGGACAATGGTTTTCAATTCAGTTTTGCCGTTTTTGTTTTTTTGTTTGTTTGTTTTTTTAAAGATAAAATGACACCATTTTGGAAGGTTTATTTTCGAACCGAAAACCCTCCAAAAAATCGACCGGTTGCTCCGATTTACTGGTTAACTATTGCTTTGACCGGTTCTGTAACCGGTTTTTTGCCAGACAGTTTATAGACCTATCTAGACCGGCTTGGTAACTGGTTTTCGGTTATCCCGGTTGAACTGAATGGTCCAGTTTGATTTTCAAAACAATGATTTTTTCAACATTAATGCTAATTCTATTTCTCTTTCAACGCCGTTCTTCTTCTTCTTTCCTCTCAGCGCCGGCATCTCCTTTTCCTCCCTCGCGTTGCCATCCTCCACTGCACCAAGCCCCCCTCGCGTCGCCCTCCTTAATCGTGCCTCAGCAGGCGCGTCCTCCCTCATGTAGCCCTCCACCATGCTACTGCGACACCGGCCATCGTTAGCGCTGCCGTTGAAGCTCGCCACCCCATGCTGCCTGACAGCCTCCCCCCTGCTCGCCCTGCGCACCACGAACATCCTAGCAGCACACAATAGCTACTAACTATATAACACCAAAATTGTGAGTGTATGATTAATGTATTGATCCGTATAAGCATGGCTTTGGAATTTGAATGGAGCTACATGGACATTGGACAACGCACGTTTCTTCTTGTTCAAATCTTGTGTTCTTTGCATGTGGTCCAATATATAACATTTTCTGAATTTGATAGCTAAATATAAAGCTTATGCTTAGTACTTCACACAATACAAATCTTTCTTGGATTTAGCTCCCCTTACGTCTTCAAGGTATATACATTAAAAGATGAATTTAGATGCTGGATATTCAATTCACTAGGTATGTAGATGATTATTTTAATTTTTAATTAGATGTTTATTTTATTTAATTCAGTTTAAGTATATACAATTAACAAATGCTGGATGATTATTTCACTAAGTAGTCGGATGATTATTTTCTGGAGTTACAGAAGTTCAAATGGAGCGTTCTAAATGGATATGGAAAGCTAACATCAAGATCTTTCCATAAATATATAATAGTCCATACTTTGCTTTAGAATAGAAGGCCCAAAACTGACGTTCAACGCTAGCCATCTACCCCAGCCCAGGCGTCCAGTGCCCACAAGGGGAGACTAGCGTCCAAACACCCAAAGAGGTGCCCCTAGCCAGCGTTCAATGCCTTAGAGCCCTTCTAGCACGTGTATCTCAATCAAGCTCAACCCAAACACTCACCAAGTGGGCCCCAGAAGTGGATTTAAGCACTAAGAGACTGTTTTACCCTTTTTATGTAATCTTTAGTCATGAGTTTAGTATTTAAGGGATATTTTACATAATTTTAGGGGACTTTATGCCATATTTCATTTTTCACATTGTATTTTCTATCAGTATGAGTTTTTAAACCTCCTAGGTTGAGGGGAGGAGCCCTGCTGAGTTTTATGGATTAATAAAAGTATTCCTGTTTCTCTTCAATCCGTGTTTGATCCAATTCTAAGATGTATCTTCGTTCTTCAACCTGATGAATGGAATGACCAGTGACAATTATCTTCGTTCTTCAATCTAAGACCGCGTGCCAAACAACCACCTGTGTTCTTCTTGGGTTTGTGTGAATACGTGACTGGAAAACATTGAACCACTAGCTTGATTATACATCTCTTAGACGGCTAATCCACGACTTCATTGGGGACTTCTCGAGACGCCAGTTAACCCAAGGTATGGGGAGATTAGAGTCTTTATGGTAGAGGCTAGAATCCAAAGGCGTAGCATTCTCTGATCCGGAAGATTCGACCTTGTCTGTGGCGTTTCGAGTAGGATCATTAAGGAGAATGAACTGCAGGAGCTTCACCCTCAATCAGAATGGATCCACACTCCTGAAATTAAATAAGAAACCCTCTGTTAATACATTAAATTTTGATAGAAACAGGAAAGAAAGTGATGATAATTTCAGAATCTTACTCATCATTAGATTCACTTTTGCTTTCTGAACTGAAATCCTCTAAAATCTGCTTCCTCTTTCTGGATTCCATTCTGGAAAGCAAGCAATCATTAGGAAAAACATCCTAAAACTGACAAAATAGACCCAAAAATATTACTTACTTTTTGACCTTCCTTTTGGGTTGTTTCCTTCTAGGTTCCTCTGAGTCTTCTTCTAACTCAGACTCAGAGGAAAAATCAACATCAGTCTCTGATGGATCACTCTCAGACGATGAACTTGGCTTCTTTTTTTTTTCTTCTTTCTTTTCTTTTTTTTCCATTTGTTTCAATTTTTTTTTTTGTTTTTTCCATCTTAACGATGCCCTGAAATAGTAGAAATATTAGTTTACAGCATCTAAATAAATAAAACACACCCAAATTAGAGAAGGTATTCTGTTCGCTTACCATATGACCATCTATCTCTGCTATCATCCTTGCAACTAGTTGCTCTCTATTCCAGTTGCTAATCCAGGGCAGTCCAGGGTTTTCTTTTCCTTTCTTGTCCTTGTTTTTTGCTAGATAGAAATAGATTATCATCAAGGCATAGAGGCATCCGTCGATTGATTTTTTTCTTTTTTAGACAGTAATTTGTTATGCCTTTGATGATGAAATTCAGCATATGGGCTCCCGAATTGCCCTCCGTTATTTGCTTCATCTAAAAAATTGGAGCTATGTGCACGGGAGATACTTTGCTTAGTGTAGTTGGCAACAGGAATGCCATCTGAATATAGAGGATGAAGATCCACTTGAACATCAGCCGATCTTGTTCATTTTCAACACCGATACTTATCATGTCATCGGTCAGCTTCTTTAGAGTGTTGCCTTGGAACCTTCTAAAAATTAGTTTGTTCTCTTCAGAAAGATTCTTATAACCCACTTTATCAGAAAATAGATCTCCTACAAAAAAAAATAATTTATTACTTGAAATGCACCTAAATATCATTCATATGCACCCAAATATTACTCATATACATCTAAATTTATTACTTGATTACATGAGATCAGAATAAGATATTACGAAGAATATATTATAGAGAATGGAACTATAGAGATTTTCTGTAATCAGTTACCTGATGCATTGAGGCCAAGGGCAGCCCCTATTATTTTGGGTTTAACCTTAAAGGAACCATAGCTTGTTTCCAGTGTGTTTTTGCCCAATTTAAAGGAGTTAGCTAACTCCTTTAATAGTTTGTGAGGCACATTCACTGTCGGGATGTGCATGAGTCCACCAAAACCTAATTCACAAACGATCGCTTTCTTTGGCTCGCTCATCTTTTCAAATTTTTCACTCAATAGTCTGGTGGCACACTTCAAGTCTTTAGTTTGCTGTAAACAAAGCAAAATTAGAGTCATTAAAATAACCTATATTTGTATTAGAAAAAATTGACTTGTTCTTACATTGTATTTTTTTCCACCTTGGTTTTTGCTTGTCATTTTTACTGCAAGGAAAAAGAAATACTGTTAATAGATAAAAAATGCACCCAAATACCAGAGACATACACCCAAAAACCAGTCACGTACACCCAAATACCAGCCACATACACCCAAATCCAGTCCTATACACGTTTTGTTTTTTCAATTAAACAAAATTAAATGAGTTCAAAATCATATTCAACTCAACCAAACATGCATAAAATGACATTATACGAGTTCAGAATGATATTTAAGTTCAAAATACCACTAGAAGCACCAGTCACATTCAATACTGACATATACACCAAAAAATGCGCTATACAGAGTTTATATGTATACAAACCTACTTAAAAAACATCCAAACATTCACAAAATAAAGTTTATATGTATACACCCAAAAATCATTTCACTAGAAGTACGTAAAATAGCGTAAACGACTTGAAGAGTTTCATCAGAATAGTAATATGAGATCTAAACCAAGAACAAGGAAACAGATAAAGAAATACGACGATATAGTGCTTCGATTTCGAAATCAGAAATAGAAATGTGAAAAATCTAGAAGAAAAATGAAACAGTACCTTGAATAATGTTTGTTCTTTCTTTTTGCTCTTTTTTTATGCAGATTTGTATTTTTCTTCTTGATTTCTTCTACTTTTCGCGAGGATTTGGACGGTTTCTTCAGAGCTTTGTTTGGTTTTGAACGTGGCTTTAATCTCGAGGGTTTGGGTATTGATTGAGGAAGAAGAGGAAGATTCTTTCATAATGAGCGCACTTTTACGTGACTTTTACGTTCGAGTGTGGGGAGTATGGTGCGCGTCGTTTTTGTTGGGCTTGCGCCAACTTGTAGAACTTGTAAGTCAAAAAGGCTTGTAGGTGTAGCAGGCCTATTTTAATAAAGTGAACCATTTTTTAAGTCCCATCTCTTGAATTCTACTAAGGGTGTATATAAAATAACCAAATTATGGTTAATCGGTTAAAAAATCATAACTACATTTTGGTTAACCAATTTAATAAAACAATTTTAAAAATCATATCCATATTATTAAAAAGTGGTTAACCAAAACCAAATTTTAAAAATCCATTTTTAACCGGTTAACCAAAACCAAAACCAAATTTTATGCAGCTCTTGTGTTTAAATTGGTTAACCGATTTTTTTTTTAAAAACCGATTTTTAATTTTTTTTTTGAAAAATTCAATTAATCTATGTAAAAACCGGTATTTAAAAAAAAAACTGGTCATTTTTTAAAATTAGTTTTTATTTTTATAATCGATTAAAAATCAATTTTTGAATTTTCTAACTGATTAATAACCAATTTTATCATATAAAATTATTTTAGTTAATTAACTAAATTATATTTTTGACTAACCTAAAAACAAGTTTAGTTTTTGGATTAACTAAACTATATACAACCCTAAATTCTACCAACACTATTGGCTACATAATTATTAATGGTCAACTCTTGGGTGTAGATTATATGGAGATATTTACACATGTAAATTTTCGTTAGATGAGTCTCCAACTGACATTTGTTCTTTGAAAGGACAAAGACTGGCCTTGATACAGATAATGTAGCGTGATTCATGGAAAAATAGTCAGGCCCATCATATAATGTTAGAATTGTTAATGAGCATTGTTAGGATTAATTAGCAAACTTATTATTTTTTGTTTCTTTTGTTGGGCTTCTTATCACTTATGACTTTTTTTTTTGTGCAAGATAGCTTTTATGACTCACGTTATTTTATTAAGAATTTTTTTTTGAGAAATACTATTTATACACTAAAATTAGCTACTAAAATTAGGCACAAATATATTTATATATAAATACATGTGTGGTTTAATTTATTTTTACAATGTATTTATATTCCAGCATGTATTTTATACTAGTGGTTGACTTTGGTGGCTGATTTTGATGTACATGTAGCATAATCCTATATTTTAAATGTGCAAATATAGACTCATGTAATACTTGCACTACAAGAAAAAAGGCCTATGGCCACGCTTTAAAAGCGTGGCCAAAAGTGGTCAATGGCCACGCTTTTATGAGGGTGGCGATAGATTAGAGATTTGGCCACTTTTTTTTGCCACGCTTCAAAAGCGTGGCGAAAAGGATCAACGGCCACGCTTTTTTAAGGGTGGCAATTGATTAGAGAAACGGCCACGTTTTAAAACTGCCACGCTTCAAAAGCGTGGCCATAGAGAGCAACAAGGACGTTTTAAAAGCGTGGCAAAAGGGTTTCATTAAGGCCACGCTTGGAAAACGTGGCCATATCCTGTTCCTCTTTTGACACGCTTTAAAAGCGTGGCCAAAAGGTTTTTTTCTGCCACGCTTCAAAAGCGTGGCCGTAGAGAGAAAAAGTTATGTTGTAAAAGCGTGGCGAGAGGGTCCCCAACCCATTGACACCAACCCGGCCCCCAACCCGGCTCGCAACCCGGCCCCCAACCCGGTCCCCAACCCGTTAGACACTAACCCTAATCTTCTTTTCCCTTCGAAAACACACTCGCCTACTGGAAGAGCTCCTATTCCCTTCGTCCTTCGCCCTTCGCCTTCGTCACTGTTCGCCCTTCGCCCTTCGCCCTTCGCCTTCGTCACTGTTCGCCTTCTTCTTCATCTTCTTAATCTTCATCTTCTTCTTCATACTCTTCATACTCTTCATCTCTCTGTTCACCTTCAAGCTCTACCTAACATGGGCGACGACAAGGTATCCCCAATGGTCTCTTCTCCTCCAAGCCCTCCGATTCCAAAGTTCTGATCTCTTCACCAAGCGCTTCTATTTTTTTATTTTCTCGATTTTTTCCGTTGGGGTTACTTTTAGGGCTTTCACTTTCCATTTTCATTTTCCCCTGATTCGTTCCCCTGATTCATGTTCCTTCTTAGTTAATTGATAATGGTCACAATATTAGCGTTGTTTGTGACGTGATTTTTTTCTGGTGCACTCTGTTTTGGTTATGACTTGAGCATTGTTTCAGTTTGGGCTAAAAACGGAAAAAAAAAGTGTGTTTTCTTGCTGGTTTTGGTATTCCTTTTATTCTCACTGTTTTTTCCCTCCTCTCTTTTATGTATTGCTATAAAATTATATTATAGTATCTTGAAGCTTTAGTAAAGTTGTTTTATCCTCACTATGTTAATGTGTTATTATTCCTTAGGTGGTACTCTAAAGCCAATAGATATTGACACATTATGGGTTCATGTCACTTGTGCTTGGTTTCGGCCTGAAGTGGCTTTTGCTAGTGATGAGAAGATGGAGCCTGCTTTGGGTATTCTTAGTATTCCGTCAAGTTCTTTTGTTAAGGTGAGATATCAATACCCAATTTATTTAGAAAACGTAATTGTAAAATGATATAGACTACAGGTTTCCTAAATGGTTTTCATTTGACGTCTCTTGTTCCTTCTTTATGCCTATGTTAATCTAAATTGTGTTTGTTGAATTTCAGATTCGTGTTATTTGTAAGCAAATTCATGGTTCATGCACACAATGTTGCAAGTGTTCTACTTATTTCCATGCCATGTGTGCATCAAGGGCTGGCTACCGAATGGAGGTCGGATCAACTCTGGTTTTTATTTTTTATTTATTATTTCGGGCTTCCATTTGCGAATTATTGTTAACCTCTTACAATTTGAATTTCAGTGTTATGCATCATGACTAATGTTTAGTTGACATGTTGCATTTTCTTATAGATAATTTAGAGACTTTTTTTTTCTCTAAATTTTCCTGCTTAAATGCAGTTGCACATTTCGGAGAAAAATGATAAACAGACAACAAAAATGGTTTTCTATTGTGCTTATCACAGGTATAGAATCTTCAATTACAACAAAAGAGACAATACTTTCTTCTTTGTCCCTTTATACGGTTTCCTTTTCAGAGTTTGCTTTTGCCACAATTTTTACTCTTTTTTGAATTCCTCAAGTATGAATTTAAGATTCATTTAAATGTTACTGTCAGCTTTTTATTTTAATATTACTTGCAGGGCTCCCAATCCAGACAATGTTTTGATTATGCAAATCCTCCTTGGGGTCATTTCAACTAAAAGTCTTCTACAAACAAAGAAAAAAAGGGGTTCCAGGCTAATTTCCTCTAGAAGAACAAAGGTAGAAGAAACCCGTCAAGCAGATGATAGTGCTTATTATTAGTGCTCTTTTTTGTCATCCAATTTATTAATGTTAGTGTGTGTGTATGTGGCTTTTCAATCCCATCATCATTCAATTATTCAAGATGATGCACATAAATTCTCAAAGGCTCTTATTCCTACTTCTCTTTTCTGGGTTTCTCTTATCTTCTTTCTGCTTTTGCTGTACCTGCAACCAGTAAGAAAGGCCTTCAAAGTTGTTAATGAATATTATTGTATCTGTTCTATTTTATTATCAGTTATTATAGCAATTGGATATATCATGGAATTAATATATTTAGAGTGACAAAAAATTAAAAGAGAATGGAATTAATATATTTAATATGATGAATAATTAGGGATTAATTTGATTTAATTTGTGTGATTTAAGGATCCAGAATTTGGATGGTGAAGAATCTGAAGATGCATCACTTCTAATTTCTTTAGCTAAGGCATAACTTGTTTAATATTGTTGGTTGGTTGGTTTTGTTTATGTCCATTTAAGCGTTAAAATTCTGCATTTGAACATGATCTTTTATTATCATTTATTGCCCCTTGGAACTTTTCCTGTGTTTGTTTTGCAACCATGCATGTTTCTTTTGTCCCTTGTATAAAGATAAATGGTTGTTGGTGTTCAAAGTTGGAGTGTGAGATTATGTTAGGTCTTTGTTTTGTTTCTATTCCCTTTTTCATGTTCACATCTCCTATTATTGTGGGCTCTCATGTTTTTTTGGTTCTCTTCCTATTATTTGGTTGGTATCTTTAGTCTTTAATAATAACAATAATAATATTATTGTAGTAATTAGTCTCTTATATGCTACTGTATGTCATTTTCTTGTGTTCTCAGTGGAGTGTGTATTTTATTTCCACTTTGTTTTGGTTAGATTATGAAGAGCTTGGGCACGATGGTAACAGAACAGTTGCTAATGGTGTTGACAAGGAAGGGCCAGTGCTTTCAAAGCTTGGTTCAAGTTCCACAGCTGAGCTTCACCCTAAAAATGGAGCTCAAGGTGAGTCCAAACCAACCAACATGCCACCTACTAGTGTTATGACAAGACTCATCTTGATCATGGTTTGGAGGAAGCTGATTAGGAATCCCAACACTTACTCTAGCCTAATTGGCCTCACATGGTCTTTGATCTCATTCAAGTATGCAATCTTTACTCATTTTAATTGTTGTTATACTTAACTAATGTTTTAATCTTAGACTTAGGAATTGTTAACTTTCTTAGGAATTGTTTCTTAATCCCAATACTTACTCTAGCTGTTATTTGCACATTGCTCATGCATTTTGACCTGCTTTCTTCTCTTTATTTGCACACCCTATTTATATTGGTGTGTTAAATAAATAAAAATAAAAACATGGTGTTAAATAAATCCTATGTGAACTAAGCTTTCTTACCAAACCTCATTTAGCTGCTTCCTAGTTCTTTTTAAGTGGCCAGTGATTCAAATCCTACCTTTTGTAGTTTATTGCTTTTTGTTTCAGGAGTCCTTCAAAGTTCAAAGACTTGTTCTTTGATTGATTTGATTAGTCTCTGAAAATGAAACTGCAGGGTCACACATTGCTGCAAAGAGCAGCACTAACTACTTTTCCTTTCAATTTCACCTCTAATGGCACCACCATAACCCTAACTCTCTTGATCTTTTGATGCCACCAAAGTCTTCCTCATAAACACCTCAGATTCATTCCCACTTACACCAACACGGGACCCTCACCACGTGTTGATATCAATAACAACCAGTTACAACAAGAAGAGCAAGATGATCTAGAGGTCCACGTTGAGAAGGTAATATAATCAATAAAGTTAGTTTTCATGATCTTTATCTGACTTAGCATAATTGCTTTCTAATTTATTAGTGATGAAACTTTTAATTTGCAGATTATATATTGATGCCGCTTCTTGGCTACTTTTGGAGTCTTTGGTTATTTAATTGTGGAAATTAATCGTGAATCGGGTGACGACATTTTGTACTATTTAAAGAATTTTATTTTTGTTGTTAGTTGGTAGAGGACAAGCATAGAATTTATTATATATAACGTGACTTGTAATTTTGAACTCTTAAATTCCTTCCGTTCTTTTATCCATATAAAAAGAGTTCTCTAGTGTTTTCTTTCTCCGTGGGACATATATATGGAGATGATGCTTTGGCCATTTGATTATTGCTATTGTACTCTGGTTGAGAAATAAGAATTTTGAACTCGAGATACATTATGTATGAGTATTAATGTATAAAATAATTATAGTATAAATTATGTCACTAATTACTATTTGATTTGTCTTGTAATAAAAATTACATTATATTTATAGGTTTTGGTAATAAAAAAGGACTAAAAATTTATATTGTGCAGTGATAAAGGAAAAATTAGAAAAAAAAGTTTTTTTTTTTTAAATTTGATAAGGCTATTGCCACGCTTTTAAAGCATGGCCGTATCTCTAGCTATGGCTACGCTTTTAAACCGTGACAGTATCTCTTGCTATTGCCACACTTTTAAAGCGTGGCCGTATTTTGCTACTGTCACACTTTAAAAACGTGGCCCTATCTCACACATATGGCCATGTTTTTTAAGCGTGGCAATCCACAAAAGCGTGGCAAAAAATAAAGCATGGCGGTAGGTCACCAAAAGCGTGGTGATAGAGCAACCGCCACCCTTTCAAAAGCGTGGTTGTAGCTCAAAAAGCGTGGCGAAAAGCTATCGCCACGCTTTTTTCAACTTTTTGCCACGCTTTAAAAGCGTGGCAATAGAGCTGTTTTCTTGTAGTGTTGTTATCAGTGATATGAAATAATAATACTTGTTATTAGTGACAGACCAGAAAAATTTTATAGTTGGGCTAAAATTTTAAAATTTTGTGGGAGTAAATGTCTCCTCTTTATTGCATGTGGGTTCGTCCCTGGCAACACTTGCTTAAGCGGACGACTAAGCTGTTTACTCGACCAACTCAAATTGGTGTAGATATATTTAAAAATTCAAATTAGAACTATTTATACATATTGATAAAAATTAGAAATATACACACAATTATTTATTATAGTATTTAAAATAATAAAAAGATAATTTCACACACAGTATAATATTCAAAATAATAAAAATAATAATTTATAATAGCTTTCTTTTTATTTTTAACATGACAGTATTATTTTTCTATATATGTTCTTAAATAATTATTTTATTTTTTATTATCTCATATTTAACTATTAAGTATACTTATTATAGTTTTTATGGTATAAATAAAATTTTTAACCAAAATTATTACTATAATTAAGACTATTTTAATAATGAATATTAATATAATATATTAATATGTAGATAATCTATTTTTTATCATAATTTTTTAAAAAATTACTAATAATTTAAGCTGTATTTAATTACAAAACTAAGTTTCAATTTAATTATTAACTAATTAACTAATATAATGAAACTTATCACTATTTTTTGAGTTTATTTATTGATTTATTTATTTATTTTTTATTATTATACTAATACAAACTTAATAATATAATTATTATTATAGGTTAAGTTTAACAAAAAAAAAAAATCAGCATAAAACACAAGAAAATCATTTATATTTTATTTTAGGACAAACATAATATAATAAGGGACAAATATATATAAGTATTAGTATTTTTTTTAAAACTTTGTGGGGGCAAATACCCCCTATTTGTTGCATGTGGCGTCCTTGATCGTTATTAGTACTTATAATAATGATAACAATCATAAATATTATTAGTTGGGCAAAACACTTTAATAAACCAAACAAAAATAAAAATTATGTATATCCCCCAAATGAATTTTGTAAGATTTCGAATTTTTTATAAAATTAAATAATAAATTTGTTTATGATTTATTATATTTAATTAAGATTATATTTTAAAAAATTATATATAAATTAAGCAATTTTTTATTTATGATTTAAAATTTTAGTAATTGAATAATAATAAGAATTTTATATGCTTTAAGTTGAATAATTAGATTTTTAACTTTATTTCACGATTACAAAGGAAATTGATTTTTATTATCGCTAATTATTGAATTTGAGTATTTATTTAAAAATAAATTTTAAGTTAATAATTAAATAGTATTTTTATAGATATTATTATTATTGAATTAAATTTGGTTTTAAATTATTACTCTACCCTCTTAATTTTATTGAAATTATCGAATTATCCTAAAATTCGATTACACAAAAAACCCTAATTGAGACAATAATCCGTAATTCCTTCTAATCTAATTCTAGGCACCCTTGTTTTCCCTTTCTAACAAAACATACGGCAGCAACAGTAAAAAACAACGAAAGAAAGAAATGGTGAGGGCAGATAGGAAGAGATCTGAAGAAAATAGGGAGATCGGGAAGAAGGGGGACCGCGTGCAGTCGTCACTGCCGCGCTGCTGCTCTGTCGCCGTCACGCCGCACCACCATCGCAGGAGAGAACCGAGGGGAGAGAGAGAGAGAGAGAGAGAGAGAGAGAGAGAGAGAGAGAGAGAGAGAGGGAGGGAGGGAGGGAGCTTCTGCCATCTGCACTGTCGGGAGGGAGTCGCCGTCAGCTTCGCGCCGAACTCCTCACGAACCGTCGCCGTCCATGAAGCCGCTAAGAGCTGTCACGTCGCTTGCACCACCGCACCCTGTCCGTATTGCCGTCGCCGATTGGTGGAGGGAGAGGACGCGTGAGGAAGAGAGGGACGTGGCAGTCTCGTCGACGTCAGATCCTTCACCGCCATGCCTTTGCCCCATCGCCAATCTGTCTTGCTGATGGAGATCCTGTTGTCGAGCTGCCGCATAACCACTACCGCCATTGGTTTTCCTGGGAAGAGGAGCACGAATGGGAGTGAGAGAACATGTAGGTTACTGTCGCGGGTGTCGCTGCCAAAGGAGGAGGAAGCCTCGCCGTTGCTCTGACCGCTGAGAAACGCTGCTGGAGTAAGCTGTTGGAACTGCAGTTACTCTGTTCCTTGGTTTTTCTCGGAGTACAGCAAGCTATCTTGCTTTGAAAACCTCTTTTATCGCTTTTCCGTTATATATTAGTGAGGTTTCTACGGCTTTTTTGCTACAGGGTTGAATTATAGCGATTGTATGTTGTGTTTAACGTTGTCGATGTCGCGGCAAAGATGAAATGGAGTTGCTTTTGCTGCAGACCGAGAGAAAAAGATGTTTTACGCATTTTATCGCTTTTGAGTTTGGCTTGTCGAGGTAGGGGTTTTTCTTAAAATTTATTTAATATTACAGAATTGTTATAAATAAATATTGGTATGAAAATATACTCCTGTGATTATGTTTGTCTTGTGGATATGGTTGTTTGTCGGGCTGAATTACTTATTGCCTGATTGCTTGAGTGGTGTGTGGTTGTTGATAAAAATTTGATTTGTAAAGTCATCTGGTTGAATATTGTAAAACCCTAATTAGCCTAAGATTTACCACGCGTCGTAAAGCAAAGGATAATAAGAGATTACGACAATTCTAATCTCGTATATATAATATATATAGAAAGGATTAATAAAGTCTAGAAGCCCAATGAAGGATATAGCTCAAAAACTGGATTTAAAAGCGCAAAACGTACTAGCGAAGCGTCTAACTTAAAGCACAAGCAACAGATAAGATATATCAAAATAGAATAGTATAATATCATAAGAACCTAGCCACGACTCGCAGAGTTTAAGCCGGCTAGTCATATATACAGATAAATAGAAACCTGACAGTAAAAACAGCTTATACAATTTTGTTCTCTCAAATACAAGCCTCTAGGCAAAACAAAATACAAAAATGAGAGTCATATACAAAATAAGCCAAAAAGACTCAAAAAGATATCTGGATCCTACGCTTCTGTCACCAACCAAACAACTCACCGAGGTGGGTTGCGACCTGCATCTGAAAAACACAATAGAAATATGGTATGAGAATCGAAGGTTCTCAATATGGTAACAGTGCCCAGTGATGTAGGATATAAGACCCCGGGACGCCAAAGGCAATCCTAAGCTCCATATCCATCACAGATTCAAACTTAAGGTATACTAAAACAGTCAAGCATAATATAAACCTTAACATAAATAAACCGGGTAATCTATCTTAGGGGATTTCTATTCTAACCAACACCACTGTCCCAAAGCCTTCACCAACCGATCCTCCATGCGATCCCCTCGCCACCGCCTTCCGAACCTCCTCAATCCCAGTAGAAATCACAATTATATACAAGGCAAGTAAATCACAAATAGAAGCATATAAGGCAAGTAACTCAAGTAGCAATTAGACATGTTATACAAGTAGGCAAACCATTTCAAGTAGTCAAAGCATACAAACAGATAGAAAATGCATATGATGAATGCTTGCCCTATTGGCTGTGATATCACATTGTCGGTTCAACTGCCAACCCGACACATCTCCATGGAAATGTCGCCCTTCGGAATCATCAATGGGAACCCCTGAGATATATTGCCCGGATCACTGTCCAGGGTTTTGCGCCTGCACGTTCTATTGTTCCGAAGGGATGCGAGCGGGATACTCTTGCCTTAGACCTCACATCTCAACGTAAGCGGGATTAACCACCGTCCTTACGCCACCATCGCAACCTCAACAGGCAGGATTAACCACCGTCCCTGCCGACGCATAGCGTCTTATAATCACAGTACAAATCAGTATTTCAGTGGTTTTCAGAAAACATTTTCAATATACATGGATCCATCATCCCATTCAGAGTCCTCGACTCATCTCAACCACTGTCAATTCACATTTCAGTTTCTAGACATCAACAATTCATCATTCTTCAACTCATATATTAATCATCCTTCACATGACGTCAAACCATCCTCAGTACACCCAAAACCTACTCCTCCATTTTCTAATTTTTTCCAAATAATTATTCTTTAAAACCCTTAGATTCTTCCCCATGTTTTAAATATCCAAAACTAGGCCCAAGTGTCTTAAAATGGTGTTATAGAAGCTTACAACCTTGTTGGGAAGGTAGAATAGTTGAAAACAAAGGAAAATTTGAGAAACATGGCGTGTGCATCTGCACAAGGGTGTGCGCGCGCACGCTCTGGAGAGTTTTAAAACGTGTGCGTACGCACATGTGTCAAAATTTACAAAGTTTGTTCACTCGCACAACCTGTGTCAGTGCCCCTAACAGACAAGCCTCCCCAATTAGTGCGTGCGCACAGGTGCGTCCGTACGCACAGGTTGCAATTCTTCATTGGTATGTGCGCGCACAAGCTGTGCTAGCTCTGCAACTAGACTGCCTGGATTTGCGTGTGCACAAATCAAAATTTTTGCGGGGGTGTGTGTGCGCACACGGTTGTGCGTGTGCACATACCAGAAAACACAAAATTCTGCAACTCTGCAGAATTTCAGATTTTTAACACCAACTTTAAATGATCATAACTTCCTCTACAAAACCCATATTTTACAAATTTTATCAAATTCAAGGGTTTTCAATAAGCTCTAATTTCAAATAAATTCTAATCAATTTTGAAAAATGAGGCAAAAGTTATGATCGAACAAAGTTCACCAAAAACCCTCTTTTACCCAAGTTCACAATTTCCACAATTTCTTGCCATACACATTCCAAACCATACCAAACCATTCAAAACTCCATTTTTTTTATCAAAATTAGTCTTTTGTGTCCTAATATACCAACATTATCACATTTCTCTTCACATTTCACTATTCTCAATCTCAACATTAATTATATAACACTTATCATCCAACCACATTCAAATTTACCATTTCATCAACCTCAACCTCACATCTATCACAATAAACCAACATTCTAATCCATACAATCATTCAACATCATAATATCACTATAAATCATCATAATTGAACCCAACATTCATCAACTCATCATAAACCATCATTCATCAATGTTTAACACACCAACAATCATTTTATTTCAAACCTATCCTATGGGTCACTAGCCTAAGTGTCCATGAATATTATATACTACATAGAGGAAACCGAAACCATACCTTGGCCGATTCCCTATATGCACCAAACCCAAAATGAGCACAAGCAAGCTCTCAACTCCAAACCGAGCTTTCAATTCCACTTCAACAAGCACCAATATGTTCTAATAGCTCCCAAACTCACAATAATCAAGCTATATACATATAAATCACCACAAATCAACCTAGGGTTCAACATGAACATAATCTCACAAAGGTTCAAGAACTCTTACCTTTCTCAATAGCTTTGGAGGCCGAAACCCAATGCTAAGCAAGGATTAGAGTGAACCTAAACATAAAAAATCACAAAAACTCACTTAACCCAAAGCCCTAATAAACCCAAAATTTTGAAGAGATAAACTGAGAGGGATTCAAGATTTTCTTACCAGTTTCTTATATGGATTTTGTAGAGCTCTTCACAAGGAACGCGTAGCTGCTGACGGCACGTAAATCGGAGTATCGTAGCTCGAGATATCACGAAGAGAATAGAGGTGTGAATAGTGTTCTCTTCTTCCTCTCCTTCCCTCTTTCAAATCTAATGTGTGTGTGTGTTTATGAGGTGAGGGTTCATTAATGAACCCTTATATATGTTGGACTTGGGCCCAACTTGGGTCCGGTCCAACCTGTTAGTATTTTTAGCCCGTTTGGCCCAACTTCGGGCCAAACCTTTTAAAATTAACACCCGATTTTCCATTTCTAATGTTTTTCTAAGGTTTTTGACTATTTCCACTTTTTCTTGCGTAGCACCAGGCAGACTTGAACCGGTTTAACCGGTTCAACTGTCAGTTTACGGTTTTTCACGGTTTTTTTTGTAGAAAACACATTTTCTGACTCAGAAAGACCTACTGAGTCCAAAAATCACCTTTAAATCCTCAAATTCTCACTCTAACTTTGTGGAGTCTAATCTGGGCAATATAATCACTTAATTAACCGGTTGATTAGTTGCAGTTCTTACATTTACCCCGCCAAATAAGAAATTTTTCCCTCAAAATTTGGATTACCTGAGAAAAGTTCGGGATAATCCTTTCGCATCTCAGACTCCAGTTCCCAAGTGTGTTCTTCAACTCCAGCTCTTTTCCAAGCAACCTTAACCAATGTAACTTCTTTTCCTCTCAGCTTCTTCACACTGGTGTCATCAATTCTCACTGGTGTCACTTGGAATGTTAAGTTCTCCTTCAACTCAACCGACTCAGGATCCAACACATGAGCCGCATCCGACGTGTATTTACAGAGTTGTGACACGTGAAATACGTCATGAAAGTTAAACAAATGAGGTGGCAAGGCTACTTGATACGCCACGTCCGAATCTCTTCAGAATCTCAAACGGTCCTATATATCTTGGATTCAACTTCTTGGTTCTGGTTGCTCTTCCAATCCCAGTTGTCGGTGTAACCCTGAGGAATACGTGCTCTCCCACTTCAAACTCTAATGGTTTCCTTATCCGATCTGCATAACTCTTCTGTCGACTCTGAGCAGTTAGAATTCTTGCACAAATCTTCTTAATGTTCTTAGTAGTCTCTGCTATCAAATCAGGACCCAAAACACTTGTTTTACCGGATTCATACCAATAAAGTGGTGATTGGCACTTCCATCCATACAAGGCCTCATACGGAGCCATCCCTATGCTCGCATGAAAGCTATTGTTGTACGCAAACTTCACCAATGGCATGTAATGATCCCAACTTCTGGTTTGATCCAAAACACATGCTCTCAGCATATCTTCCAACGTCTGAATAGTCCTTTATGACTGTCTATCCGTCTGTGGATGATAGGCAATACTGAGACATAGCTTCGTACTGAAGGCTCTTTGGAAAGCTCCCCAAAACCTTGATGTGAATCGGGGATCACGGTCCGACACTATGCTCGACGGCACACCATGCAACTTTACTATATCCTTTATATACAGCCTTGCTAACTCCTCCATAGAACAGTTCACTCGGATAGGCAGAAAGTGAGCGGATTTGGTTAAGCGATCCACGACCACCCAAATCCCATCAAATCTCGACCTAGTCCTCGGTAAACCGGTCAGTAATTCATCATAATTTCTTTCCACTTCCACTGTGGAATCTCAAGTGGCTGTAACATTCCTTACGATTTCTGATGCTCTATCTTCACCTTCTGGCAAGTTAAACACTTGGATACCACTGTTGCTACATCACCTTTCATCCCAGGCCACCAGAACATCTTCTTCAAGTCATAATACATCTTCGTGCTTCCATGATGAACAGAAAACCCACTGTTGTGAGCTTCCGACAACAAATCCTGTCTCAAACTTTCGACATTCGGTATGAAAATCCTCCCCTTATACCTCCACAATCCTTCACCATCCTTAGTAAATTCTTCAGGCCTCTTTATCACCAACTGGTTAAAACAATTGCTGAAGCTTCTGCTCATCTTGCTGAGCCCTTTATATCTCTGATTTAAACGTGCTTGAGATCTGTAACCGGTTCAAACAAGCTCTTCCGGCAACTTCACCAATATACAGCTTAAGATCCACAAACTTATCCACTAACTCTTCTTCCTTGATTCTCATCCAAGCAATTGTTAAAGATTTCCAACTCAATACGTCTGCTATCACATTCGCCTTTTTGAGATGATAACTCTGCTCAAAATCATAATCTTTTAGCAACTCCATCCACCTTCTCTGACGCTGGTGCATGAATTGTGAATCACACTTTTCACAATGCGTACCACTAACCAGCAAGTGCACTGGGTCGTCCAAGTAATACCTTACGTGAGTAAGGGTCGAATCCCACGGAGATTGTTGGTTTGAAACAATCTCTGGTTATCTTGTAAATCTCAGTTAGGAGGTTAATTATAATTATCAGTTGACTTGCAAATGAACAAGGGAACATAAAATAAATACTTGGTATGCAGTAAAGGAGAATATGTTGGAGTTTTGGAGATGCTTTATCTTCTGAATCTCAGCTTTCTCCCTGTCTTCTTCTTCACGCACGCAAGGTTCCTCCTATGGCAAGCTGTGTGTTGGTGGATCACCGTTGTCAATGGTTACCATCCGTCCTCTCAGTGAAAAAGGTCCAGGTGCGCTGTCACCACACGGCTAATCATCTGTCGGTTCTCGATCATGTCAGAATAGGATCCATTGATCCTTTTGCATCTGTCACTACGCCCAACACTCGCGTGTTTGAGGCTCGTCATAGTCATTCAATCCCTGAATCCTACTCGGAATACCACAGACAAGGTTTAGACTTTCCAGATTCTCAAGAATGCTGCCAATGGATTCTAGCTTATACCACGAAGATTCTGATTAAGGAATCCAGGAGATACTCATTCAATCGAAAGTAGAACGGAGGTAGTTGTCAGGCACGCATTCATAGGTTGAGAATGGTGATGACTGTCACGGATCATCACATCCATCATATTGAAGTGCGAATGAACATCTTAGATAGGAACAAGCGTGTTTGAATAGAAAACAGAAATAGTTGCATTAATTCATCGAAACACAGCAGAGCTCCTCACCCCCAACAATGGAGTTTAGAGACTCATGCCGTCAGAGATTACAAAGTTCAGATCTAAAATATCATGAGATGCAAAATAATTCTCTAAAAATTGTTTAAATACTAAACTAGTAATCTAGGTTTACAGAAAATGAGTAAACTATGATAGATAGTGCAGAAATCCACTACTGGGGCCCACTTGGTGTGTGCTGGGGCTGAGACTTAAGCTTCTCACGTGCCTGGGCTGTTTTGGGCGTTCAACGCCAGGTTGTAACCTGTTTCTGGCGTTGAACTCCAACTTGTAACTTGTTTCTGGCGCTGGACGCCAGACTGCAACATGGAACTGGCGTTGAACGCCAGTTTACGTCGTCTATCCTTGAGCAAAGTATGGACTATTATATATTACTGGAAAGCCCTGGATGTCTACTTTCCAACGCAATTGAGACCGCACCATATGGAGTTCTGTAGCTCCAAAAAATCCACTTTGAGTGCAGGAAGGTCAGAATCCAACAGCATCAGCAGTCCTTTTTCAGCCTGAATCAGATTTTTGCTCAGCTTCCTCAATTTCAGTCAGAAAATACCTGAAATCACAGAAAAACACACAAACTCATAGTAAAGTCCAGAAATGTGATTTTTAATTAAAAAACTAATAAAAATATACTAAAAACCAACTAAATCATACTAAAAACTAAGTAAAAACAATGCCAAAAAGCGTATAAATTATCCGCTCATCACAACACCAAACTTAAATTGTTGCTTGTCCCCAAGCAACTAAAAACAAAGTAGGATAAAAAAAGAGAATATACAATGAATTCCAAAAACACCTATGAAGATCAGTGTTAATTAGATGAGCGGGGCTATTAGCTTTTTGCTTCTGAACAGTTTTGGTATCTCACTTTATCCTTTGAAGTTCAGAATGATTGGCATCTATAGGAACTCAGAATTTAGATAGTGTTATTGATTCTTCTAGTTCAGTATGTTGATTCTTGAACACAGCTACTTTATGAGTCTTGGCCGTGGCCCTAAGCACTCTGTTTTCCAGTATTACCACCGGATACATACATGCCACAGACACATAACTGGGTGAACCTTTTCAGATTGTGACTCAGCTTTGCTAAAGTCCCCAATTAAAGGTGTCCAGGGTTCTTAAGCACACTCTATTTTTTTTTGCTTTGGACCTCAACTTTAACCGATCAGTCTCAAGTTTTCACTTGACACCTTCACGCCACAAGCCCATGGTTAAGGACAGCTTGGTTTAGCCGCTAAGGCTAGGATTTTATTCCTTTAGGCCCTCCTATCCACTGATGCTCAAAGTCTTGGATCCTTTTTATTACCCTTGCCTTTTGGTTTTAAGGGCTATTGGCTTTTTTTTCCTTGCCTTTTGGTTTAAAGAGCTTTTGGCTTTTTCTGCTTGCTTTTTTTTTTTGCTTTTTTTTTCTGCAAGCTTTGTTCTTCACTGCTTTTTCTTGCTTCAAGAATCATTTTTATGATTTTTCAGATTATCAAATAACATTTCTCCTTTTTCATCATTCTTTCAAGAGCCAACAATTTTAACATTCATAAACAACAAATTCAAAAGAAATATGCACTATTCAAGCATTCATTCAGAAAACAAAAAGTATTGCCACCACATCAAAATAATTAAACTATTTTAAAATTCAAAATTCATGTACTTCTTTTTCTTTTTCAGAAAACAATTTTCATTTAAGAAAGGTGATGGATTCATAGGACATTCATATCTTTAAGACATAGACACTTAGATACTAGTGATCATATAGTAAAGACACAAACATAATTAAACATGAAGCATAGTAAACGAAAAACAGGAAAATAAGAACAAGGAGATTAAGGAATGGGCCACCTTAATGAGGGTGGCGTCTTCCTCTTCTTGAAGAACCAATGGTGCTCTTGAGCTCCTCTATGTTTCTTCCTTGCCTTTGTTGCTCTTTCCTCATAGCTCTTTGATTTGCAGTCAATTGCTCTACCACTGAATTATGGAAAAACAAAAGCAATGCTTTTACCACACCAAACTTAAAAGGTTTGCTCGTCCTCGAGCAAAAGAAGAAAGAAGTGGAGAAGATGGAGGAGATGGAAGTGTGTGAATGGGTGGATTTGGGAGGGAAATGGTTTGAATTTGAATGGTGAGGTAGGTGGGGATCCTATGGGGTCCACAGATCCAGTGGGGTCAAGGATTTAGCATCCCTGCTCCAATTAGGCGTACAAAATGCCCTTACTGTGCAATCCTGGTGTTTAACGCCAGATTGCTACCTGTTTCTGGCGTTAAACCCCCAAATGTAGCCTATTTCTGGCGTTTAACGCCAGACTGATGCTTGTTTCTGGCGTTTAAATGCCAGAATGATCTTCCTCCAGGGTGTGCTATTTTTCATGCTGTTTTTCATTCTGTTTTTGATTTTCCATTTGTTTTTGTGACTTCACATGATCATCAACCTAAAGAAAACATAAAATAGCCATGGAAAATAAATAGATATAATTAAATAACATTGGGTTGCCTCCCAACAAGCGCTTCTTTAATGTCAATAGCTTGACAGTGAGCTCTCATGGAGCCTCACAGATAATCAGAGCAAGGTTGGGACCTCCCAATACCAAACTTAGAGTTTGGTTGTGGCCTCCCAAAACCAAACTTAGAGTTTGACTGTGGGGGCTTTGGTTGACTCTGCAGTGAGAGAAGCTTTTCATGCTTCCTCTCCATGGTTATAGAAGGAGAACCTTGTGTCTTATAGTTTGCAATGTCTTCAAACCACAGAGCTTCCTGAATAGAAAACAATTGCTCATCCGGAAAGGTTTCAGAGATCTCAGTAGGAGGGAGGGATGCTCCTGCTACTGGTTCTATCCGGGACAGGTGATCAGCTACTTGATTCTCTGTTCCTTTTCTGTCTCTTATTTCTATATCAAACTCTTGCAGAAGCAACACCCATCTTATGAGCCTGGGCTTTGAATCCTGCTTTGTGAGTAGATATTTAAGAGCAGCATGGTCAGTGTACACAATCACTTTTGATCCTACTAAGTAGAATCTAAACTTGTCAATGGCATAAACCACTGCAAGTAATTCTTTTTCTGTGGTTGTGTAATTTTTCTGGGCATCATTTAAAACACTGCTAGCATAATAAATGACATGCAGAAGCTTGTTATGCCTCTGTCCCAATACTACACCAATGGTATGGTCACTGGCATCACACATTAGTTCAAAGGGTAATGTCCAGTCTGGTGCAGAAATAACTAGTGCTGTGACCAGCTTAGCTTTCAGGGTCTCAAACGCCTGCAGACACTGTGTCAAACACAAATGGCGTGTCAGCAGCTAGCAGATTGCTCAGAGGTTTTGCAATTTTTGAAATATCTTTTATAAACCTCCTATAGAATCCTGCATGCCCCAGAAAGCTTCTGATTGCCTTAACATTGGCAGGTGGTGGTAATTTTTCAATTACTTCAACTTTAGCTTGATCCATCTCTATTCCCTTGTTTGAAATTTTATGCCCAAGGACAATCCCTTCAGTCACCATAAAGTGACATTTTTCCCAGTTTAAAACTAGGTTGGTCTCTTGGCATCTTTTCAGAACAAGTGCTAAATGGTTAAGGCAGGAGATGAATGAGTCTCCAAATACTGAAAAGTCATCCATGAAGACTTCCAGAAACTTCTCTACCATATCAGAGAAGATAGAGAGCATGCACCTCTGAAAGGTTGCAGGTGCATTACACAGACCAAAAGGCATCCTTCTGTAGGCAAACACTCCAGAAGGACATGTGAGTGCTGTTTTCTCTTGGTCCTGAGGATCTACTGCAATTTGGTTGTAACCTGAATAACCATCCAAAAAGTAGTAATATTCATGACCTGCTAGTCTCTCTAGCATCTGGTCTATGAATGGTAAAGGAAAATGATCCTTCCTGGTGGCTGTATTGAGCCTTCTGTAGTCAATACACATACGCCACCCTGTAACTGTTCTTGTAGGAACCAGTTCATTCTTTTCATTATGAACCACTGTCATTCCTCCCTTCTTAGGGACAACATGGATAGGGCTCACCCAGGGGCTATCGGAAATAGGATAGATAATCCCAGCCTCTAGTAACTTAGTGACCTCTTTTTGCACCACCTCCTTCATGGCGGGATTTAGCCGCCTCTGTCGTTGAACCACTGGCTTAGCATCATCCTCCAATAGGATCTTGTGTATGCATCTGGCTGGACTAATGCCCTTAAGATCACTTATGGACCACCCAAGAGCTGTCTTGTGTGTCCTTAGCACCTGAATTAGTGTTTTCTCTTCCTGTGGCCCTAAAGCAGAGCTTATGATTACAGGAAAAGTGTCACCTTCTCCCAGAAATGCATATTTCAGGGATGGTGGTAGTGGTTTGAGCTCGGGTTTAGGAGGTTTCTCCTTTTTCTGAGGAGTTTTCAGAGGTTCTTTTATTTCCCCTGGTTCCTCCAGATCAGGCTGAACATCTTTAAAAATGTCCTCTAGCTCTGATTCGAGACTCTCAGTCATATGGACCTCTTCCACCAGGGAGTCAATAATATCAACGCCCAGGCAGTCGTCTGA
Source organism: Arachis hypogaea (assembly GCF_003086295.3). Classification (NCBI taxonomy): domain Eukaryota; kingdom Viridiplantae; phylum Streptophyta; class Magnoliopsida; order Fabales; family Fabaceae; genus Arachis; species Arachis hypogaea. The sequence goes on from NC_092053.1 coordinate 51,900,735, forward strand.
TGTGTCTGGATGTTGCATAGCTTTGACAACATTCAACTTAAACTCATCCTTATTGACTCTCAGGTTTATCTCCCCTTTTTGGACGTCAATGAGGGTTCGTCCAGTTGCTAGGAATGGTCTTCCTAGAATGAGAGTTGTACTCTTGTTCTCCTCCATTTCTAGCACTTCAAAGTCAGTAGGGAAGGCAAATGGCCCAACCTTGACAATCATGTCCTCAATTATGCCTGATGGGTATTTAATGGAGCCATCAGCAAGTTGAAGACAGATCCGGGTTGGTTTGACCTCTTCAGTCAAGCCAAGCTTTCTGATAGTGGATGTAGGGATTAGGTTGATGCTTGCCCCAAGATCACATAGAGCTGTCTTGGTGCAGTTACCCTCTAATATGCATGGTATCATAAAGCTCCCGGGATCTTTAAGCTTTTCTGGGAAGCTTTTCAGAATGACTGCACTGCATTCTTCAGTGAGGAGAACTCTTTCAGTTTCTCTCCAATCCTTCTTATGACTCAAGATATCTTTCATGAACTTGGCATAAGAGGGTATTTGCTCAAGTGCCTCTGCAAACGGAATCTTTATTTCAAGAGTCCTAAGATAGTCTGCAAAGCGGGCAAATTGCTTATCCTGCTCCTCTTTGCGGAGTTTTTGAGGATAAAGAATCTTGGCTTTGTATTTCTCAACCTTGGTTGCTGCAGGTTTATTTCCTACAGAGGTAGGTTGAGAAGCCTTCTTGAGAGATTTATTATTAGCACTTGCAGGTGTCTGATCCTTCACTGGCATTTGAAAGCCAGGGTTGGAAGCTGGAGTGGCGTTAGACGCCAACTCCTCATCTGTTCCTGGCGTCTGAACGCCAGAACTGTGCTTCCTTTGGGCGTTCAACGCCAGTTCCTTGCTTGTTTCTGGCGTTGAACGCCAGTCCTGAGCATGGTTTGGGCGTTCAGCGCCAGCCTTCCACCCAATTTCTGGCGTTTTAGCGCCAGAATTATTTTTCCCCGGGCTCTTACTGTCCTCAGATGGAATTTGGATAGTTTGCTCATTTCTTGGCTTCCTGCTGCCTTGAGGTGGGGTATTTAATGTTTTCCCACTGATAAATTGAACTGCTTGGCATTCTTCTGTTATTTGTTTTGACAGCTGCTGCTTTGTTTGCTTTAATTGTTCTTCCATATTTATATTAGCCATCCTTGTCTCTTGTAGTATCTCCTTGAATTTGGCTAACTGTTTTGTTAGAAAATCCAATTGCTGATTGAATTCAGTAGCTTGTTCAGCAGGACTGAGTTCAGTAGTCACTGTTTTAGCCTCTTCTTTCATGGAAGGTTCGCTGCTTAAGTACAGATGCTGATTTCTGGGAACTGTATCAATAAGCTCTTGAGCTTCTTCAATTGTCTTTCTCATGTAGATAGATCCACCAGCTGAGTAGTCTAGAGACATCTGAGCTCTTTCTGTAAGCCCATAATAGAAGATGTCTAGCTGAACCCACTCTGAAAATATCTCAGAGGGGCATTTTCTTAGCATCTCTCTGTATCTCTCCCAGGCATCATAAAGAGATTCATTATCTCCTTGTTTGAAGCCTTGGATGTCCAGCCTTAGCTGTGTCATCCGTTTTGGAGGAAAGTATTGATTCAGGAATTTTTCTGTCAGCTGTTTCCATGTCTTTATGCTAGCCTTAGGTTGGTTATTTAACCACCTCTTAGCTTGGTCTTTTACAGCAAATGGGAACAGTAATAATCTGTAGATATCCTGATCTACTTTCTTATCATGTACTGTGTCAGCAATTTGTAAAAACTGTGCCAAAAATTCTGTAGGTTCTTCCTGTGGAAGACTGGAATACTGGCAACTTTGCTGCACCATGATAATGAGCTGAGGATTCAACTCAAAGCTACTGACTCCAATGGAGGGTATACTGATACTACTCCCATATGAAGCAGTGGTGGGGTTAGCATATGACCCCAGAGTCCTTCTGGACTGTTCATTTCCACTTAGATCCATGATGGAGAAAGGGAGATGATGTAAAATAGAAAAAAAATATTTTTATTTATTTATTTATTTATTTATTTCGAAAATAAAATAAATTAAAATAAAATAAATAAAAATGGGTGAAGATTTTCGAAAAATAGAGAGAGAAAGAGAAAAAAAATTGGTTAGGAAGTTTTGAAAAAGATATGATTTGAAAAATTTTGACCAAGTCAACCCAAGTAATTCGAAAATTATGAGAAAAGATAAGATAGAAGATATGATTTGTAAAAGATAAATATGATAGGAAAAATATGTAATTGAAAATTAAAAAAAAATATAAAAGATATTTGAAAAAAATAAATTTGTTTTGAAAAAGATATTGTGAAGATTTAAAAAAGATATTTATGAGTTGAAAAGATTTTAAGAAGGAAAAGATATAAATTTTTTTATTTTTTTTATTTTTTTTAATCTTAAAAGGATAAGATTTGAAAAATTTTGAAATTAAAATCTGAATTTTTATAAAAAAAATTTGAAAATATGGCTTAAAAATAGTTAGAAAAGATATTTCTTTTTTTGAATTTTGAATTTTATGATGAAAGAGAAAAACACATAAAAGACACAAGACTTAAAATTTTTAGATCTAATGCTCCTTGTTTTCGAAAATTTTGGAGGAAAAATACCAATGAACACCAAACTTAAGAATTTTAAGATCAAGACACAAAGAAGACTCAAGAACACTTTGAAGATTCACAAGAACGCCAAGAACAAAAGAAAGAACACCAAACTTCAAATTTTTAGAAGAACAAAATAACTTTTCAAAAATTATATAAAGATTAACAAGAAAACACCAAACTTAAAGTTTGGCACAAGATTAAATCAAGAAAAATTATTTTTGAAAAAGATTTTTAATAGAACCGGTGCCCAATTATCAAGAACATAAACCAATGCTCTAGCCAATTGAGCTGTAAATGTAACACTTGTTTTGAAGAGGTATATTTTCACTAACTAAAAATAAATTCCTTTTTGAAGACTAATGCTTTGGAAAAACACAAGAAAAATAAGAAAAGACACAGAACAAGAAAAACTAAAAATCAAACAAGACAAATAAACAAGAACAACTTGAAGATCAAAGAACACAACTTCGAAAATTTAAAAGAAAAATATAAAATATGCAATTGACACCAAACTTAGAACAAGACACTAAACTCACGAAAAAAAAAATAAAAATTGATAAAGAAAAATAATATTTTTGAAAAATTTTTGAAAAGGAAACAAAGGACTCAGAATTTAATGACTCTATAGCAACAAAAATAAATTATTCCTAATCTAAGCAACAAAATAAACCTTTAGTTATTCAAACTCGAATAATCCCCGACAACGGCGCCAAAAACTTGGTGCACGAATTGTGAATCACACTTTTCAACATGCGTACCACTAACCAGCAAGTGCACTGGGTCGTCCAAGTAATACCTTACGTGAGTAAGGGTCGAATCCCACGGAGATTATTGGTTTGAAGCAATCTCTGGTTATCTTGTAAATCTCAGTTAGGAGGTCAATTATAATTATCAGTTGACTTGCAAATGAACAAGGGAACATAAAATAAATACTTGGTATGCAGTAATGGAGAATATGTTGGAGTTTTGGAGATGCTTTGTCTTCTGAATCTCAGCTTTCTCCCTGTCTTCTTCTTCACGCACGCAAGGTTCCTCCTATGGCAAGCTGTGTGTTGGTGGATCACCGTTGTCAATGGTTACCATCCGTCCTCTCAGTGAAAAAGGTCCAGGTGCGCTGTCATCGCACGGCTAATCATCTGTCGGTTCTCGATCATGTCAGAATAGGATCCATTGATCCTTTTGCGTCTATCACTACCCCCAACACTCGTGAGTTTGAAGCTCATCACAGTCATTCAATCCCTGAATCCTACTCGGAATACCACAGACAAGGTTTAGACTTTCCGGATTCTCAAGAATGCTGCCAATGGATTCTAGCTTATACCACGAAGATTCTGATTAAGGAATCCAGGAGATACTCATTCAATCGAAAGTAGAACGGAGGTTGTTGTCAGACACGCGTTCATAGGTTGAGAATGGTGATGACTGTCACGGATCATCACATCCATCATATTGAAGTGCGAATGAACATCTTAGATAGGAACAAGCGTGTTTGAATAGAAAACAGAAATAGTTGCATTAATTCATCGAAACACAACAGAGCTCCTCACCCCCAACAATGGAGTTTAGAGACTCATGCTGTCAGAGATTACAAAGTTTAGATCTAAAATGTCATGAGATGCAAAATAATTCTCTAAAAATTGTTTAAATACTAAACTTGTAACTTAGGTTTACAGAAAATGAGTAAACTATGATAGATAGTGCAGAAATCCACTACTGGGGCCCACTTGGTGTGTGATGGGGCTGAGACTTAAGCTTCTCACGTGCCTGGGCTATTTTGGGTGTTCAACGCCAGGTTGTAACCTATTTCTGGCATTGAACTCCAACTTGTAACTTGTTTCTGGCGCTGGACGCCAGACTGCAACATGGAACTGGCGTTGAATGCCAGTTTACATCATCTATCCTTGAGCAAAGTATGGACTATTATATATTGCTGGAAATCCCTGGATGTCTGCTTTCCAACGCAATTGAGAGCGCGCCATTTGAAGTTCTGTAGCTCCAAAAAATCCACTTTGAGTGCAGGAAGGTCAAAATCCAACAGCATCAGCAGTCCTTTTTCCAGCCTGAATCAGATTTTTGCTCAGCTCCCTCAATTTCAGCCAGAAAATACCTGAAATCACAGAAAAACACACAAACTCATAGTAAAGTCCAGAAATGTGATTTTTAATTAAAAAACTAATAAAAATATACTAAAAACCAACTAAATCATACTAAAAACTAAGTAAAAACAATGCCAAAAAGCGTATAAATTATCCGCTCATCAGACGCATATTTAGCTCTTTCTGATCAAAGATTTACTTGAGACTCTTATGATAAAAAAAGACACTAAACCTTACTCCGTACAAGAGGTGTCTCCAAATCTTCAATGCAAACACAATCGCCACTAATTCCAAATCATGAGTTGGGTAATTCACCTCATACGGTCTCAGCTGACGTGATGCGTAAGCCACCACATTCTGGTGTTGCATCAACACGCAATCCAAACCCTTCAGTGACGCATCACAATATACTTCAAACGGTTCATGTAGTTCCGGTATGATTAGAACAGGTGCTGAAGTTAATCTCTGCTTCAAAGTCTGAAAACTCTCTTTGCACTCCGACGTCCACACGAATGGCACTTCTTTCCTTGTCAATTTAGTCACCGGTAGTGTAATCCGGGAGAATCCTTCAATGAATCTCTGGTAATATCCGGCCAAGCCCAAGAAACTCCTAACTTCTGTCACCGTCATTGGTCTTTCCCACTCCATAACTGCTTCTACCTTAGAAGGGTCTACGACTATTCCTCCTTTGCTCACCACGTGACCCAAGAACTTCACCTCCTCCTTCCAGAACTCATACTTCGACAACTTGGCGTACAACTTTTGCTCCTTTAGGATTTGCAACACAATCCTCAAGTGTTCCTCATGCTCTTTTGCCGTCTTAGAGTAAACCAAGATGTTGTCTATGAAAACCACCACGAATTTGTCCAAAAAGGAATGAAAGACTCTGTTCATGTAATCCATGAAAACAGCAGGTGCATTCGTTAACCCAAAGGACATTACCGCAAACTCGTAGTGTCCATAGCGTGTCCTAAATGCAGTCTTAGGATTGTCATCCTCTTTCACCCTTATCTGATGGTAACCGGATCTCAAATCAATCTTGGAAAATACTCCGGCTCCTTGCAGTTGATCCATCAAGTCGTCGATCCTAGGCAATGGATACTTGTTCTTCACAGTCACTTTATTCAACTGTCGGTAATCCACACACAGTCGCATCCCTCCATCCTTCTTTTTCACCAATAAAACTGGCGCTCCCCACGGTGATACACTGGTCAAATGAACCTCTTGTTCAGAAGCTCTTCCAACTGAGTCTTTAATTCTAGCAGCTCTATCGAAGCCATTCTATACGGCGCAATCGACACTGGTCTGGCTCCCGATGCCAATTCAATCGCAAATTCAATCTCCCTTTGAGGTGAAAATTCAGGAATATCCTCTGGAAATACCTCCGGAAAGTCTCTAACCACCAGAATCTGATCTAAGTTCTGGACATCGCCCGAAGCATTAGTAGTTAACAAGATGTATGCCGGACGCTCTTCCCCACTACAGTGCACCCTTACTGAGTTCAGGTAGTAACCTTCAGCTATCACTACCCCACTTTCTCCTTCCGGCATAAACTGAATTGTCCTTTCAAAGCAACCCAACAAAACTCGATTCTTCGACAACTAATCAAACCCCAAAATCATCTCCAACCCAACCATTGGTAAACAGATCAAGTCATGCACAAAATCTCTACCCTCAAGCTTGAAACCTACTTGCCTACACCCTGACCTAGATATAACCGTCTGATGCGGAGTATGTACATGCAAGTCAAAAGGTAACTCTGATACTTTCAAACCTAGTTCCTCGACTTTAGCAAACAAAATAAACGAATGCAAAGTCCCAGTATCATATAATGCAATTAAAGTCTTATCCCCAATTAAACAAATACCTCTCATCAACGGATCCGCCTTGGAAGCATCCTTGGCATTTACAGTAAAGACTCGACCTTGATGCTGACTCTGGCCCGCATTCTGATTCCTCCCACGAGTACAATCCCTCGCAATGTGGCCAGAAAACCCACAATTGAAGCAACCACCTAAACCAATCTTGCATGAGTTACAAGGATGGAAACGCCCACAATGTACGCAAGTCAAATTCGGAGAATCCTTACTCTGATTTCCTCTCCCCTTAGCGTACTGAAACTGAGTCTGAGTGTTCTTCCTGAAGCCTCCTTGACCTTGAGGCGCATATCCTCCTCTTTTGAAGCTATGACCCTTCGGATGAAAATACTTGCCACGCCCCCGACTAGAACTCCCTCCATGAGTTTCCTTGGACGAAGCTACTGTCTTGGCGTACTCTTCCACCACTCTCGCCTTGTTCACCAAGTTGGAGAAGACACGGATTTCCATAGGCGCCACAGCAGTCATAATGCTATCTTTTATACCCCTCTGGTAATTAATGCACTTCCAGCCCTTGTAGGTCTCCGGGGCACCCTGACATACCATAGAAAATCTACAAAGCTCCTCAAATTTGTTGGTGTAGTCCGCTACAGATAAGGAACCTTGCTTCAACTGCATCAGTTCTATCTCCTTCGCTTCCCTTGCAGAGTCGGGGAAATACTTCTTATAAAAGGCCGTCTGGAATACGTCCCACAGAACATCGGCGTTCTAAAGTTGTAGCAAGCAGCACTCAGCTTGCCACCAGTGCTGGGCCTTTCCCGCAAGCTGATAAGCGGCAAACTCGACATATTAATTGATGGGAACATGCTGTGCCTGTAAAGCACGCTCCATAGCCTGGAACCAGTTGTCTGCTTCAGCTAGATTAGTTGATCCTCGGAATATTGGCGGATGAACCTTGAGGAACGTCGCCAAGGTCATCAGAACACCACCCGTGTTATCACCGTTTCCCTCAGTATTATCATTAGCATTCTCTCACCATTTCGGTTTTTATTCCCAGCCGGTTGGCCTAATCTCTGCACAGCTTGCAGATTCACAGCAGAATTAGCTTCCATAGTGTTAGCGAGATTCGCCATTGCCACCATGAATTTGGTATGATTGTCAGCTGGTTGCTCATTCCTACTTTCTCATGAACGTGCTCGACCTCGTCCGTGAGTGGCCATTAGGGCTCCTGTCTATACCAAACAATTGATATCAAGGTGATCAGTCTCAATACCAAAAGCCTAGTGCTTCGATTATCCTAAACAGGAACTCACAAACAAGCATGCTATGCATATATCAAGTAGATAAACTAATAGCATCAAAGAAAAAGACACACAGAGTATACAATGAAGCACAATCGGTCCATTCCTCAGGCTCACGAGGACGAACTGCTCTGATACCACTAATTGTAACACCCTAATTAGCCTAAGTTTTACCACGCGTCATAAAGCAAAGGATAATCAGAGATTACGACAATTCTAAGCTCGTACATATAATATATATAGAAAGGATTAATAAAGTTTAGAAGTCCGATGAAGGATATAGCTCAAAAACTGGATTTAAAAGCACAAAACGTACTAGCGAAGTGTCTAACTTAAAGCACAAACAACAGATAAGATATATCAAAATAGAATAGTATAATATCATAAGAACCTAGCCACGACTCGCGGAGTTTAAGTCGGCTAGTCATATATACAGATAAATAAAAGCCTGATAGTAAAAACAGCTTATACAATTTTGTTCTCTCAAATACAAGCCTCTAGGCAAAACAAAATACAAAAATGAGAGTCATATACAAAATAAGCCAAAAAGACTCAAAAAGATATCTGGATCCTACGCTTCTGTCACCAACCAGACAACTCACCGAGGTGGGTTGCGACCTGCATCTGAAAAATATAACAGAAATATGGTATGAGAACTGGAGGTTCTCAGTATGGTAATAGTTGATGAGCGGATATTTTATATCCTTTTGGCATTATTTTTACATAGTTTTTAGTATGTTTTAGTTACTTTTTATTATATTTTTATTAATTTTTATGAAAAAATCTTATTTCTAGACTTTACTATGAGTTTGTGTCTTTTTCTATAATTTCAGGTATTTTCTGGCTGAAATTGAGGGATCTGAGCAAAAGTCTGATTCAGAGGCTGAGAAAGGACTGCAAATGTTGTAGGATTCTGACCCTCCTGCACTCGAAGTGGATTTTCTAGAGCTACAGAAGCCCAATTGGTGCACTCTCAATTGCGTTAGAAAGTAGACATCTTGAGATTTCCAGAAATATATAATAGTCCATATTTTGCCCGAGATTTGATGGCCCAAACTGGCGTTAAACGCCAGCCAGAGACCCTTTTCTGGCGTAAAACGCCAGAACTGGCACCAGAACTGGAGTTAAACACCCAAACTGGCATCCAAGCTGACATTTAACTCTAGAAATGGCCTATGCACGTGTAAATCTCAATGCTCAGCCCAAGCACACACTAAGTGGGCCCCGGAAATGGATTTCTGCACTATCTGCACTTAGTTACTTATTTCCTGTAATCCCTAGTAACTAGTTTAGTATAAATAGCACTTTTTACTATTGTATTCGCATCTCTGGCCATTCTTAGACTACTTTCTCTTATGTATTTTCTACGGTGGAGTTTCTACACCTCATAGATTAAGGTGCGGAGCTCTGCTGTTCTTCATGAATTAATACAAGTACTATTGTTTCTCTTTCAATTCATGCTTACTTCTTCTCCAAGATATACTCTCGTACTTAATTCAGTTAAGTCAAAATGAAGGGGTGACCCGTGACAATCACCCACTATCTTTGTTACTCGCTTAGCCAAGATCCGCGTGCCTGACAACCACAAGCGGTCTACATGATGTTCAACGTAGTCATTGGACGATAGCCAGAGTATATTCTCTTGGGTCTCTAATCCATGGACCGAGTCCGTGAGATTAGAACCTTTGTGGTATAGGCTTGAACCAATTGGCAGCATTCCTGAGATCTGGAAAGTCTAAACCTTCTCTGTGGTATTCCGAGTAGGATCTGGGAAGGGATGACTGTGACGAGCTTCAAACTCACGAATGTTGGGTGCAGTGACAGCGTGTAAAAGGATAGAGATATCCTATTCCGACGCTAGTGAGAACCGACAGATGATTAGCCGTGCGGTAGCTGTACCTGGTATTTTTCATCCGAGACGAGAAATCCGACAGTTGATTAGCCGTGCAGAAACCGTACCTGGTATTTTTCATTCGAGAGGATCATACTGCTTGCCATGGAAGGGAGCACGCATGATTGGATGAAGACAATAGGAACGCAGAGGTTCAGAGGCTGGTGCACGAAATTGTGATCTCAGGCAACGACGCCAAAAACTCTATACGCACGTCTTAATAAATCGTTTTTCATTCACAACTTCGATACAACTAACCAGCAAGTGCACTGGGTCGTCCAAGTAATAAACCTTACGTGAGTAAGGGTCGATTCCACGGAGATTGTTGGTATGAAGCAATCTATGGTCATCTTGTAAATCTCAGTTAGGCGGATATAAAATAGTTAAGGAGTTTTCAAAAATAAATAATAAAATAAGGATAGAAATACTTATGTAAATCATTGGTGAGAATTTCAGATAAACGCATAGAGATGCTTTCGTTCCTCTGAACCTCTGTTTTCTTGCTGTCTTCATCCAATCAGTCTTACTCCTTTCTATGGCTGGCTTTATGTAAGGACATCACCATTGGCAATGGCTACTTTTGATCCTCTCTGGAAAATGGTCCGATGCGCTGTCACTGCATGGCTAATCGTCTGGAGGCATCACCGTTGTCAATGGCTGCATCCCATCCTCTTGTGAAAATGGTCCAAATGCTCTGTCACAGCACGGCTAATCATCTGAGGTTCTCGATCATACTGGAATAGGATTCACCCTCCTTTTGCGTCTGTCACTACGCCCAGCACTCGCGAGTTTGAAGTTCGTCACAGTCATTCAATCCCAGAGTCCTACTCGGAATAACACATACAAGGTTTAGTCTTTCCGGACTCTCATGAATGCCGCCATCAATCTAGCTTATACCACGAAGATTCTGATTAAGAGATCCAAGAGATATTCATTCAATCTAAGGTAGAACGGAAGTGGTTGTCAGGCACACGTTCATAGGGAATGATGATGATTGTCACGTTCATCACATTCAGGTTGAAGTGCGAATGAATATCTTAGAAGCGGAATAAGTTGAATTGAATAGAAAAACAGTAGTACTTTACATTAATCTTTGAGGAACAGCAGAGCTCCACACCTTAATCTATGGAGTGTAGAAACTCTACCGTTGAAAATACATAAGTGAAAGGTTCAGGCATGGCCGAATGGCCAGCCCCCATGATCTAAGAACCAGGCGTCCAAAGATGTCTAATACAATAGTAAAAAGTTCTATTTATAATAAACTAGCAACTAGGGTTTACAGAAGTAAGTAATTGATGCATAAATCCACTTCTGGGGCCCACTTGGTGTGTGCTTGGGCTGAGCTTTAGCTTTCCACGTGCAGAGTCTCTTTCTGGAGTTGAACGCCAGGTTGTAACGTGTTTCTGGCGTTCAACTCTGGTTTGTGACATGTTTCTGGCGTTTAACTCCAGACAGCAGCGTAGAACTGGTGTTCAACGCCCTTTTACGTCCTCTATACTCGGTCAAAATATGGACTATTATACATTGCTGGAAAGCCCTAGATGTCTACTCTCCAACGCAATTGGAAGCGCGCCATTTTGAGTTCTGTAGCTCTAGAAAATCCACTTTGAGTGCAGGGAGGTCAGAATCCAACAGCATCAGCAGTTCTTCTTCAACCTCTGAATCTGATTTTTGCTCAAGTCCCTCAATTTCAGCCAGAAAATACCTGAAATCACAGAAAAATACACAAACTCATAGTAAAGTCCAGAAATGTAAATTTAGCATAAAAACTAATAAAAACATCCCTAAAAGTAACTAGATTCTACTAAAAACATACTAAAAACAATGTCAAAAAGCGTATAAATTATCCGCTCATCACAACACCAAACTTAAATTGTTGCTTGTCCCCAAGCAACTGAAAATCAAATAGGATAAAAAGAAGAGAATATACTATAAATTCCAAACTATCAATGAAACATAGTTCCAATCAGATGAGCGGGACTTGTAGCTTTTTGCCTCTTGAATAGTTTTGGCATCTCACTTTATCCATTGAGGTTCAGAATGATTGGCATCTATAGGAACTCAGAGTTCAGATAGTGTTATTGACTCTCCTAGTTCAGTATGATGATTCTTGAACACAGCTACTTTATGAGTCTTGGCCGTGGCCCTAAGCACTTTGTTTTCCAGTATTACCACTGGATACATAAATGCCACAGACACATAATTGGGTGAACCTTTTCAGATTGTGACTCAGCTTTGCTAAAGTCCCCAATTAGAGGTGTCCAGGGTTCTTAAGCACACTCTTCTTTTGCTTTGGACCTTGACTTTAACCGCTCAGTCTCAAGTTTTCACTTGACACCTGCACGCCACAAGCACATGGTTAGGGACAACTTGGTTTAGCCGCTTAGGCCAGGATTTTATTCCTTTAGGCCCTCCTATCCACTGATGCTCAAAGCCTTGGGATCCTTTTTATTACCCTTGCCTTTTGGTTTTAAGGGTTACTGGCTTTTTGCTCTTGCCTTTTGGTTTTAAGAGCTTTTGGCTTTTTCTGCTTGCTTTTTCTCTTCTCTCTTTTTTTTCGCTATTTTTTTTCTGCAAGCTTTGTTCTTTGCTGCTTTTTCTTGCTTCAAAAATCATTTTTATGATTTTTCAGATTATCAAATAACATGTCTCCTTGTCATTATTCTTTCAAGAGCCAACATATTTAACATTCTTAAACAACAACTTCAAAAGACATATGCACTGTTCAAGCATTCATTCAGAAAACAAAAAGTATTGTCACCACATCAATATAATTAAACTAAGTTCAAGGATAAATTTGAAACTCATGTACTTCTTGTTCTTTTGAATTAAATCATTTTTCATTTAAGAGAGGTGATGGATTCATAGGACATTCATAACTTTAAGGCATAGTTACTAAATACTAATGATCATGTAATGAAGACACAAACATGGATAAGCACTTAACATAGAAAACGAAAAACAGAGAATGTAAGAACAAGAAATGAGTCCACCTTAGGGATGATGGCGTTTCCTTCTTGAGGAACCAATGATGTCCTTGAGCTCTTCTATGTCTCTTCCTTGTCTTTGTTGCTCCTCCCTCATTGCTTTTTGATCTTCTCTAATTTCATGAAGGATGATGGAGTGCTCTTGATGTTCCACCCTTAATTGTCCCATGTTGGAACTTAATTCTCTTAGGGAGGTGTTGATTTGCTCCCAATAATTTTGTGGAGGAAAATGCATTTGAGGCATTTCCGGGATCTCATGGTGATGAGCTTCATGCGTCTCTTGAGATCCATGAATGGGCTCTCTTGCTTGCTCCATCCTTTTCTTAGTGATGGGCTTCTCTTCCTCAATGGGAATGTCTCCTTCTATGGAAGCTTCAGTTGAGTAACATAGATGGCAAATAAGATGAGGAAAAGCTAGCCTTGCCCCAGGAGAGGGCTTTTCGGCTATTTTGTAGAGTTCAAGGGAGATGACTTCATGAACTTCTACTTCCTCTCCAATCATGATGCTATGGATCATGATGGCCCGATCCACAGTAACTTCAGATTGGTTGCTAGTGGGGATGATGGAGCGTTGGATGAACTCCAACCATCCTCTAGCTACAGGCTTGAGGTCCAGTCTTCTTAGTTGAACTGGCTTGCCTTTGGAGTCAATCTTCCATTGAGCTCCTTCCACACATATGTCCATGAGGACTTGGTCCAACCTTTGATTAAAGTTGACCCTTCTAGTGTAGGGGAGTGCATCTCCTTGCATCATAGGCAAGTTGAACGCCAACCTCACATTTTCCGGACTAAAATCTAAATATTTCCCCCGAACCATAGTGAGATAATTCTTTGGGTTCGGGTTCTTACTTTGATCATGGTTCCTTGTGATCCATGCATTGGCATAGAACTCTTGAACCATTAGGATGCCGACTTGTTGGATGGGGTTTGTTAGAACTTCCCAACCTCTTCTTTGGATTTCATGTCGGATCTCCGGATACTCATTTCTCTTGAGCTTGAAAGGGACCTCAGAGATCACCTTCTTCTTGGCCACAACATCATAGAAGTGGTCTTGATGAGCTTTGGAGATGAACCTTTTCATCTCCCATGACTCAGAGGTGGAAACTTTTGTCTTCCCTTTCCCTTTTCTAGAGGATTCTCCGGTCTTAGGTGCCATCAATGGTAATGAAAAAACAAAAAGCTTATGATTTTACCACACCAAACTTAGAATATTGCTCGCCCTCGAGCAAGAGAAGAAAGAATAGATGAAGAAGAAGAAGAAAATATGGAGGAGAGGGGGGGTGTATTCGGCCAAGAAGAGAAGAGAGGGTTGTGTTGTGTGAAAATGAAGAAGAATGTAGGGCTTTATATAGGGAAGGGAGGGGGGGTAAGGTTCGGCCATAAGGGTGGGTTTTGGGTAGGAAATTGATTTTGAATTTTGAAGGTAGGTGGAGTTTATGAGGTAGGTTTATGGGGAAGAGTGGATGGATGTGAGTGGTGAAGTGGTGATAGGGAAGAGAGATTGAGGTGATTAGTGAAGAGTTTTGGGGAAGAGTGTTTATGGGATTGTGTGAAAGAGCGGTGAGAAGAAGTGAGTGGAGGTAGGTGGGGATCCTGTGGTGTCCACAGATCCTGAGGTGATCCTGTGGGGTCCACAGATCCTGAGGTGTTCAAGGATTTACAACCTTACACCAAATTAGGCATGCAAAATGCCCTTGCACACAACTCTGGGCGTTCAGCGCCAGATTGGTGCTTGTTCTGGGCGTTGAACGCCCATTTGTTGCCCATTTCTGGCGTTGAACGCCAGAACCATGCTTGTTCTGGGCGTTCAACGCCTGCTCTTCTCTAGGGTGCAATTCTGGCGTTCAAACGCCCAGATGCTGCCCATTTTGGGCGTTCAGCGCCAGAACCATGCTCTGTTCTGGCATTGAACGCCGGCCAGATGCTTCTTACTGGCGTTTAAACGCCAGTAAGGTCTTCCTCCAGGGTGTGATTTTTCTTCTGCTGTTTTTGATTCCATTTTCAATTTTTATATTTATTTTGTGACTCCACATGATTATGAACCTAATAAAACATGAAAGAACAAGAAAAATAAAATTAGATAAATAAAAATTGGGTTGCCTCCCAACAAGTGCTTCTTTAATATCAATAGCTTGACAGTGGGCTCTCATGGAGCCTCACAGATGTTCAGAGCATTGTTGAGACTTCCCAACACCAAACTTAGAGTTTGGATATGGGAGTTCAACACCAAACTTAGAGTTTGGTTGTGGCCTCCCAACACCAAACTTAGAGTTTGACTGTGGGGGCTCTGGTTGACTCTGTTTTGAGAGAAGCTTACTGTGCCTCTTTTCCATGTTTATAGAAGGGTAACCTTGAGTTGTAAACACAAGGGAGTCCTCATTCAATTGAAGGACTAATTCACCTCTGTCAACATCAATCACAGCTCTTGCTGTGGCTAGGAAAGGTCTTCCAAGGATGATGGATTCATCCTCATCCTTCCCAGTATCAAGGATTATGAAATCAGCAGGGATGTAAAGGCCTTCAACCTTTACTAACACGTCCTCTACTTGTCGATAAGCCTGTTTTCTTGAATTGTCTGCCATCTCTAATGAGATTTTAGCAGCTTGCACCCCATAGATTCCCAGTTTCTCTATTACAGAGAGGGGCATGAGGTTTATCCCTGACCCAAGGTCACATAGAGCCTTCTCAAAGGTCATGGTGCCTATGGTACAAGGTATTAAGAACTTTCCAGGATCATGTTTCTTCTGAGGCAATGTCAGTTGATCCAGATCACTCAGTTCATTAGTGAACAAGGGGGTTCATCTTCCTAAGTCTCAATACCAAATAATTTGGCATTCAGCTTCATGATTGTACCAAGGTACTTGGTAACTTGCTCTTCAGTAACATCCTCATTCTCTTCAGAAGAAGAATACTCATCAGAGCTCATGAAGGGCATAAGGAGGTTCAATAGAATCTCTATGGTCTCCAGATGAGTCTCAGATTCCTTTGGTTCCTCAGAGGGAAGCTCCTTATTGATCACTGGACGTCCCAAGAGGTCTTCCTCCTTGGGATTCACGTCCTCCTCCTCTTTTGTGGTTTCGGCCATGATGGCTATGTCAATGGCCTTGCACTCTCCTTTTGGATTTTCTTCTGTATTGCTTGGGAGAGTACTAGGAGGGATTTCAGTGATCCTTTTACTCAGCTGGCCCACTTGTGCCTCCAAATTTATAATGGAGGACCTTGTTTCATTCATGAAACTTACAGTGGCCTTAGATAGATTAGAGACTAAGTTTGCTAAATTAGAAGTATTTTGTTCAGAGTTCTCTGTCTGTTGCTGAGTAGATGATGGAAAAGGCTTGCTATTGCTAAACCTGTTTCTTCCACCATTATTAAAGCCTTGTTGAGGCTTTTGTTGATCCTTCCATGAGAGATTTGGATGATTTCTCCATAAGGGGTTATAGGTGTTTCCATAAGGTTCACCCATATAATTCACCTCTGCTATTGCAGGGTTTTTAGGATCATAAGCTTCTTCTTCAGAAGATGCCTCTTGAGTACTGTTGGATGCAGCATGCATTCCATTCAGACTCTGATGAAATAATATTGACTTGCTGAGTCAATATTTTATTCTGAGCTAATATAGCATTCAGAGTATCAATTTCAAGAACTCCCTTCTTCATAGGCGTCCCATTATTCACAGGATTCCTTTCAGAAGTGTACATGAACTGGTTATTAACAACCATGTCAATGAGTTCTTGAGCTTCTGCAGGCGTTTTCTTTAGGTGAATGGATCCACCTGCAGAAGTATCCAATGACATTTTAGCTAATTCAGATAGACCATCATAGAATATATCCAGGATGGTCCATTCTGAAAGCATGTCAGAAGGACACTTTTTGGTCAATTGCTTGTATCTCTCCCAAGCTTCATAGATGAATTCACCTTCTTTCTGTCTGAAGGTTTGAACATCCACTCTAAGCTTGCTCAGCTTTTGAGGAGGAAAGAACTTGGCTAAGAAAGCCTTGACCAGCTTATCCCAAGAGTTCAGGCTATCCTTAGGTTGAGAGTCTAACCATATTCTAGCTCTGTCTCTTACAGCAAAAGGGAAAAGCATGAGCCTGTAGACTTCAGGATCTACTCTATTAGTCTTAACAGTATTACATATCTGCAAGAATTCAGTTAAGAACTGAAAAGGATCTTCAGATGGAAGTCCATGAAACTTGCAGTTCTGCTGCATCAGAGAAACTAATTGTGGCTTCAGCTCAAAATTGTTTGCTCCAATGGTAGGGATGGAGATGCTTCTTCCATGTAAATTGGAATTAGGTGCAGTAAAGTCACCAAGCATCCTCCTTGCATTATTATTGTTTTCGGCTGCCATCTCCTCTTCCTGTTCGAAAATTTCTGAAAGGTGCTTGCTGGATTGTTGTGATTTAGCTTCTCTTAGTTTCCTCTTCAGAGTCCTTTCAGATTCTGGATCTGCTTCAACAAGAATATTCTTGTCCTTGCTCCTGCTCATATGAAAAGGAGGGACAGAAAAACAATAATAATAGGGGTCCTTTTTACCACAGTATAGAGGTCCCTGTGTGAGTAGAAGAAAAAAAGAAGAAAAAATTCAAACACAGATGGAAGAGGGGGTTCGAATTTAGGTGAGATGAAGTGTTAGTAGATGAATAAATAAATAGAAGGAGATGAGAGAGAAGGAGAATTTTCAAAAATAATTTTTGAAAAAGAGTTAGTGATTTTCGAAAATAGTTTTTGAAAAAGGTTAGTAATTTTTCGAAAATTAAAATAAAAAATTAAAATAATTAGTTAATTAAAAAGAAATTTTGAAAAAGAGGGAAGATATTTTCGAAAATTAGAGAGAGAGAGTTAGTTAGGTAGTTTTGAAAAAGATAAGAAACAAACAAAAAGTTAGTTAGTTAGTTGAAACAAATTTGAAAATCAATTTTGAAAAGATAAGAAGCTAAGAAGTTAGAAAGGATATTTTAAAATCAAATTTTTGAAAAAGATAAGATAAAGAGATATTTTTGAAAAGATATGATTGACATTAATTTTTTGAAAAAGATTTGACTTTTAAAATCACAATTAATGACTTGATTCATAAGAAATCACAGAATATGATTCTAGAACTTAAAGTTTGAATCTTTCTTAACAAGTATGTAACAAACTTGAAATTTTTGAATCAAAACATTAATTGATGATGTTATTTTCGAAAATTATGTGAAAAAGATAAGAAAAATGATTTTTGAAAAATATTTTTATAATTTTTGAAAATAAATAAGAAAAATGAAAAAGATTTGATTTTTGAAAAAGATTTTGAAAAAGATAAGATTTTTAAATTGAAAATTTGATTTGACTCATAAGAAACAACTAGATTTTAAAAATTTTTGAAAAAGTCAAATCTAATTTTCGAAATTTTGAGAGAGAAAAAGGGGAAGATATTTTTATTTTTATTTTTTTTATTTTTGAATTTTTAATGATGAGAGAGAAGAACATGAAAATGATGCAATGCATGAAGATTTTTAGATCAAAACAATGAATGCATGCAAGAATGCTATGAATGTCAAGATGAACACCAAGAACACTTTGAAGATCATGATGAACATCAAGAACATATTTTTGAAAAATTTTCAATGCAAAGAAAATATGCAAGACACCAAACTTAGAAATTTTTCATGTATGGACACTATGAATGCAAGAATGCATATGAAAAACAAGAAAAGACACAAAACATGAAAACATCAAGATCAAACAAGAAGACTTACCAAGAACAACTTGAAGATCATGAAGAACACTATGAATGCATGAATTTTTCGAAAAATATGCAAGATGAGCATGCAATTGACACCAAACTTAAAAATTGACTCAAGACTCAAATAAGAAACACAAAATATTTTTTTTATTTTTATGATTTTCTAATTTTTTTGGTTTTTTCGAAAATTATATGAAAAAAAGAAAAAAAAAGGATTTCAAAATTTTTAATATGAATTCCAAGAATCTTGCACTCTTATTCTAAAGCTCCAATCTGAGGGTTAGACATGGCTTAATAGCCAGTCAAGCTTTAGCATGTAAATTACATCCATTGAGGTGATTAATTGAAGCCCCAGTCCAAAAGAATTTAGACATGGCTTTACAGCCAGCCAGGATTCAACAAATCATTATGAAACATTAGAATTCATTCTTAAAAATTCTGAAGAAAAATATATTTTTGAAAACACATTTATTTTAAAATATTTTTTTTTTCGAAAACAAAGGAGAAATTTTTGAAAATATTTTTTTTTGAAAACTTTTTGAAAACGAAATAGGAAGAAAATTACCCAATCTGAGCAACACGATGAACCGTCAGTTGTCCAAACTCGAACAATCCCCGGCAACGGCGCCAAAAACTTGGTGCACGAAATTGTGATCTCAGGCAACGACGCCAAAAACTCTGTACGCACATCTTAATAAATCGTTTTTCATTCACAACTTCGATACAACTAACCAGCAAGTGCACTGGGTCGTCCAAGTAATAAACCTTACGTGAGTAAGGGTCGATCCCACGGAGATTGTTGGTATGAAGCAAGCTATGGTCACCTTGTAAATCTCAGTCAGGCGGATATAAAATAGTTAAGGAGTTTTCGAAAATAAATAATAAAATAAGGATAGAAATACTTATGTAAATCATTGGTAAGAATTTCAGATAAACGCATAGAGATGCTTTTGTTCCTCTGAACCTCTGCTTTCCTACTGTCTTCATCCAATCAGTCTTACTCCTTTCTATGGCTGGCTTTATGTAAGAACATCACCATTGGCAATGGCTACTTTTGATCCTCTCTGGAAAATGGTCCGATGCGCTGTCACTGCATGGCTAATCGTCTGGAGGCATCACCGTTGTCAATGGCTGCATCCCATCCTCTTGTGAAAATGGTCCAAATGCTCTGTCACAGCATGGCTAATCATCTGAGGTTCTTGATCATACTGGAATAGGATTCACCCTCCTTTTGCGTCTGTCACTACGCCCAGCACTTGCGAGTTTGAAGTTCGTCACAGTCATTCAATCCCAGAGTCCTACTCGGAATACCACAGACAAGGTTTAGACTTTCCAGACTCTCATGAATGACGCCATCAATCTAGCTTATACCACGAAGATTCTGATTAAGAGATCCAAGAGATATTCATTCAATCTAAGGTAGAACTGAAGTGGTTGTCAGGCATGCGTTCATAGGGAATGATGATGATTGTCACGTTCATCACATTCAGGTTGAAGTGCGAATGAATATCTTAGAAGCGGAATAAGTTGAGTTGAATAGAAAAATAGTAGTACTTTGCATTAATCTTTGAGGAACAGCAGAGCTCCACACCTTAATCTATGGAGTGTAGAAACTCTACCGTTGAAAATACATAAGTGAAAGGTTCAAGATCTAGCTACTTTTTAGTATATTTTTATTGATTTTTATGAAAAAATTACATTTCTGGACTTTACTACGAGTTTGTGTGTTTTTCTGTAATTTCAGGTATTTTTTGGCTGAAATTGAGGGATCTGAGCAAAAGTCTGATTCAGAGGTTGAGAAAGGACTGCAGATGCTGTTGGATTCTGATCCTCCTGCACTCGAAGTGGATTTTCTGGAGCTACAGAAGCTCAATTGGCTCAATTGTGTTGGAAAGTAGACATCTTGGGCTTTCCAGCAATATATAATAGTCCATACTTTGCTCGAGATTTGATGGCCCAAACTGGCGTTAAACCCCAGCCAGAGACCCTTTTCTGGCGTAAAACGCCAGAACTGGCACCAGAACTGGAGTTAAACGCCCAAACTGGCATCCAAGCTGGCGTTTAACTCTAGAAATGGCGTATGCACGTGTAAAGCTCAATGCTCAACCCAAACACACACTAAGTGGGCCCCGAAAGTGGATTTTTGCACTATCTGCACTTAGTTACTTATTTTTTGTAATCCCCAGTAACTAGTTTAGTATAAATAGCACTTTTTACTATTGTATTCGCATCTTTGGACGTCTGGTCTTTAGACATTTGAGGCTAGCCACACGGCCATGCTTAGACTACTTTCTCTTATGTATTTTCTACGATGGAGTTTCTACACCTCATAGATTAAGGTGCGGAGCTCTGCTGTTCTTCATGAATTAATACAAGTACTATTATTTCTCTTTCAATTCACGCTTACTTCTTCTCCAAGATATACTATCATACTTAATTTAGTTAAGTCAGAATGAAGGGGTGACCCATGACAATCGCCCACTATCTTGGTTACTCGCTTAGCCATGATCCGTGTGCCTGACAACCACAAGCGGTCTACATGATGTTCAACGTAGTCATTGGACGACAACCGGAGTATATTCTCTTGGGTCTCTAATCTACAGACCGAGTCTGTGAGATTAGAACCTTCGTGGTATAGGCTAGAACCAATTGGCAGCATTCCTGAAACTCGGAAAGTCTAAACCTTTTCTGTGGTATTCCGAGTAGGATCTGGGAAGGGATGACTGTGACGAGCTTCAAACTCGCGAATGTTGGGTGCAGTGATAGTGTGCAAAAGGATAGAGAGATCCTATTCTGACGCTAGTGAGAACCGACAGATAATTAGCCGTGCGGTAGCTGTACCTGGTATTTTTCATCCGAGACGAGAATTCCGATAGTTGATTAGCCGTGCAGAAACTGTACCTGGTATTTTTCATCCGAGAGGATCATACAGCTTGCCATGGAAGGGAGCACGCATGATTGGATGAAGACAATAGGAACACAGAGGTTCAGAGGCAACAAAGTATCTCTAAACGCTTATTTGAAATTCCCACTAATGAATTACATAAGCATCTTTATTTTATTTTATGTTTTATTTATCTTTTAATTATCAACACTCATAACCATTTGAATCCTCCTGACTAAGATTTACAAGATAACCATAGCTTGCTTCAAGCCGACAATCTCCGTGGGATCGACCCTTACTCATGTAAGGTATTACTTGGACGACCCAGTGCACTTGCTGGTTAGTTGTGTGGAGTTATGAAAAGTGTGATCATAATTCCGTGCACCAACAGTGCCCATTGATGTAGGATATAAGACCCCGGGATGCCAAAGGTAATCCTAAGCTCCATCTCCATCACAGATTTAAACTTAAGGTATACTAAAACAGTTAAGCATAATATAAACCTTAACATAAATAAACCGGGTAATCTATCTTAGGGGATTTCTATTCTAACCAACACCGCTGTCCCACAACCTTCACCAATCGATCCTCCATGCGATCCCATCGCCACCGCCTTCCAAACCTCCTCAATCCCAGTAGAAATCACAATTATATACAAGGCAAGTAAATCACAAGTAGAAGCATATAAGGCAAGTAACTCAAGTAGTAATTAGACATGTTATACAAGTAGGTAAACCATTTCAAGTAGTCAAAGCATACAAACAGATAGAAAATGCATATGATGAATGCCTGCCTTATTGGGTGTGATATCACATTGTCAGTTCAACTGCCAACTCGACACATCTCCATGGAGATGTCGCCCTTCAGAATCATCAATGGGAACCCCCGAGATATAGTGCTCGGATCACTGTCCAGGGTTTTGCGCCTGCACGCTCTATTGATCCGAAGGGATGCGAGCAGGATACTCTTGCCTCAGACCTCATATCTCAACGTAAGCGGGATTAACGACTGTCCTTACGCCGCCACCGCTACCTCAATAGGCGGAATTAACCACTGTCCCTGCCGGGCGCATAGCGTCTCATAATCACAGTACAAATCAGTATTTCAGTGGTTTTCAGAAAATATTTTCAATATACATGGATCCATCATCCCATTCAGAGTCCTCGACTCATCTCAACCACTGTCAATTCACATTTTAGTTTCCAAACATCAACAGTTCATCATTCTTCAACTCATATATTAATCATTCTTTACATGACGTCAAACCATCCTCAGTACACCCGAAACCTACTCCTCCATTTTCTAATTTTTTCCAAATAATTATCCTTTAAAACCCTTAGATTCTTCCCCATGTTTTAAATATCCAAAACTAGGCCCAAGTGTCTTAAAATGGTGTTATAGAAGCTTACAACCTTGTTGGGAAGGTAGAATAGTTGAAAACAAAGGAAAATTTGAGAAACAGGGTGTGTGCATCCGCATAGGGGTGTGCATGCGCACGCTCTGGATAGTTTTAAAACGTGTGTGTACGCATAGGGGTGTGCATACACACAGGTGTCAAAATTTACAAAGTTTTTTCACTCGCACAACCTGTGTCAGCGCCCCCAACAGACTAGCCTCCCCAACGTGTGCGTGCGCACAGGTTGCAATTCTTCATTGGTATGTACACACACAAGCTGTGGTAGTGCTGCAAGCAAACTGCCTGTATCTGCGTGTGCATACGCACAGGTCTGTGCGTGTGCACAGATCAAAATTTTTGTAGGGGTGTGCATGCGCACACGGCTGTGTGTGTGCACATACCAGAAAACACAAAATTCTGCAACTCTGCAGAATTTTAGATTTTTAACACCAACTTTGAATGATCATAACTTCTGATGAATCCATATTTGATGATGATTTTTGGTTGAAATTGAATGGATTTTATCATATAAACTTGCACTTATTCTATTAAATAGTATACAATTGAACTTTCCTCCTAATTTGTGCTTGATTATGAAAACATGCTCTTTTGTGCCTAATTTAATTACTTTTATTCCATTTACTTTCCATTCGATGCCTTGATGTTATTTGTGAGTGATTTCAGAGGTATAAGGCAGGAATGGCTTGGAGAAGAGCTCAGCCTAGTGTGCGTGCACACAGACCTACGTGCATATGCACAGCCATCAAATCAGAGCCACGCGTGCGCGTTGGCCGCATCGTGTGCGTTGCGCGTTCCATTCAAGCATCGCCTAGTGTGCGTGCACACAACCTCCTGTGCGTACGCACGGGTCAAGATTTTTCGCAGAGTGTGCGGATGCATACGTCTGTGCGTCCGCATAGGTGGACGCACATGCCTTCATTAAAATTTCACGTGACTCGCGATTTTGGTGGTTTGGAGGCCCATTTCTGATGCCATTTAGCTCATAAGGAAGGGAGAATGAAGACCATACCATAGCATAACATTAGTGTAGCTTAGGAGTAGTGGTAGATAGCTTTAGTATAGTTTTTCTTTAAGTTTTTCATCATCTTCTCTACTAGGGTTTATACTAGGGTTTTTACATTCAAGTGCCATTTCAATTTTGATCTTGGATTTTGATAATTCCCATTGTAAGTATCTCTTGTCATTGCTAGTTCAATTTCACTTCTCCTTTGCGATTTCTATTTCTTGTTGATGAATTTTATGTTTGATGATTGTTACATGCTTCCTTGAGTCTTTATCGTTGATGAGATCATTTGTTGCTTTTGGTTTCAAGCTTTTTCTCATTTTTCCCATGTTCAAGGCTTTTGCCCACCAAGTGTTTGACAAAATATCAAGTATGATTTTGGACTAGTTTTCTATCTTTTGGCTTGGAAAAAGTGAGCAATTGGGTTCCTAGAGTTGGAATGTCCAACATTTAGTGTCAATTTTGGATTGTTAATTGTTCTTGTTTCCACTAATGCTCTGTTGTTGCTAAGGTAATTAGCAAGCAATTTAGGATTTGTGGGTTAAGGACATTTATGCTCATTTAACTTACTCTCCGATGTGAGGGTTGATCAAATGAGATTGATCCATTCTAGTTGGCATAGTTGTGGTTCCAGCAAGGAAAGGACCCTTAGCTCACTTCAAGCCAAGACACCTTTTATGCTTAAATTTCTTCATACACATTTACATTAGTCCCTTTTACACTTTACTTGTCTATATCGCATAGTTACTTCATTGATTCCTTTATTAGTTCATTTATTACAATTTTGCATATTCTTTTATTACTTTATATGTTAATCTCTTTATTGAAAACCCCATGATCCTCACAACCATGATTGCACACTTATTGGTCTCAAGTATCCTTGGGAAACGACCCGGGAATTGAAACTCTCGGAATTGAATTGGTTTTGAATTGTGACATATTCTTTGGATTAAACATTTGATTTGGAGATTAATTGTTGGTCTAGGCTATACTTTCAACGATGGAATTTTATGTTTTGAAATTCTAGATCAACAACAAATCCTCCACATCAACTTCCTCTACAAAAACCCAAATTTTACAAAATTTATATCAAATTGAATGGTTTTCAATAAGCTCGAATTTCAAACAAATTCCAATCAATTTTGAAAACTGAGGTAAAAGTTATGATCGAACAAAGTTCACCAAAAAATCCTCTTTTACCCAAGTTCACAATTTTCACAATTTCTTACCATACACATTCCAAACCATACCAAACCATTCAAAACTCCATTTTTTTTTATCAAAATTAGTCTTTTGTGTCCTAATACACCAACATTATCACATTTCCCTTCACATTTCACTATTCTCAATCTCAACATCAATTATATAACACTTATCATCCAACCACATTCAAATTTACCATTTCATCAACCTCAACCTCACATCTATCACAATAAACCAACTTTGTAATCCATACAATCATTCAACATCATAATATCACTATAAATCATCATAATTGAACCCAACATTCATCAACTCATCATAAACCATCATTCATCAACGTTCAACACACCAACAATCATTTTATTTCAAACCTATCCTATGGGTCACTAGCCTAAGTGTCCATGAATATTATATACTACATAGAGGAAACCGAAACCATACCTTGGCCAATTCCCTATATGCACCAAACCCAAAATGAGCACAAGCAAGCTCTCAACTCCAAACCGAGCTTTCAATTCAACTTCAACAAGCACTAATATGTTCCAATAGCTCCCAAACTCACAATAATCAAGCTATATACATATAAATCACCACAAATCAACCTAGGGTTCAACATGAACATAATCTCACAAAGGTTCAAGAGCTCTTATCTTTTCCAATAGCTTTGGAGGCCGAAACTCAATGCTAAGCAAGGATTAGAGTAAACCTAAACATCCAAAATCACAAAAACTCACTTAACCTAAAGCCCTAATAAATCCAAAATTTTGAAAAGATAAACTAAGAGAGATTCGAGATTTTCTTACCAGTTTCTTATATGAATTTTGTAGAGCTCTTCACAAGGAACGCGTAGCCGTTGACGGCACATAAATCGGAGCACCGTAGCTCGAGATATCACGAAGAGAAGAGAGGTGTGAATAATGTTCTCTTCTTCCTCTCCTTCCCTCTTTCAAATATGATGTCTGTGTGTGTTTATGAGGTGAGGGTTCATTAATGAACCCTTATATATGTTGGACTTAGGCCCAACTTGGGTCCGGTCCAACCCGTTAGCATTTTTAGCCCGTTTGGCCCAACTTCGGGCCAAACCTTTTAAAATTAACGTCCGATTTTCTATTTCTAATGTTTTTCAAAGGTTTTTGACTATTTCCACTTTTTCTTGCATAGCACCGGGCAGACTTAAACCGGTTCAACCGGTTCAACTGTCAGTTCACGGTTTTTTACGGTTTTTTACAGAAAACACATTTTCTGACTCAAAAAGACCTACTGAGTCTAAAAATCACCTTTAAATCCTCAAATTCTCACTCTAACTTTGTGGAGTCTAATCTGGGTAATATAATCACTTAATTAACCGGTTGATTAGTTACGGTTCTTACAAATATTATGAAAAGTAGTTTTTCTTTCTTTTAGAGTTAATTTACTAATATAAATGAATCGGTTTTGAAAAATGATTTGAGATATAAAATGAATTGATTTTGGAAGCGGTTGATTTTATAAATAATTTAATATTGGAGTTGGTTTGACTATGGAAAAGATTTATTATTGGGATTGGTTCTTTTTAAAAATAATTTGATATTAGAATTGGTTGAATTTTAGAAAAGGATTGAGATTTAGAAATGGTTGAGGAATGTTTGGATGGAACCCGAAAAGGGTGGCAGTATCCAAGTTTTAGAGGAAATGCTGCCAAAATTTCATAAATATTTAAAGTTTTGTTTGAAATAATTATTTAAAAAGATTTGGTTTTAAAGATTATAAGTTTTAAATTTGATTTATTTAGAAAAGAATTAATTATGTTTTGAGTTGGGGTTGCTGACGAACGGAATTGGAGGATGGATGATGATGATTGAATTTGAATGAAGGATGATGAGAATTGATTTTAAGGTATGATTTTTGAAAGAATTTGGAAATGAGATATGAACTGATGAATGATGATAATACTGAGAATGATGTGGATATTGATGAATTATGATTGAAATATTCATATGGATTATTTATTTGAATTATCTGAGACATGAGTTTTCCTGGGTAGACGCAGTGGCTTGCCACCACTTATTCCAGGTTGAGACTTGATACTCTGTTGACCCTACGACATAAGGGTGACCGGGGACTTATAAATTCCCAGGAATGGTACCCCCATTAAGCGATTTGATATATATATATATATATATATATATATATATATATATATATATATATATATGAGAAAAAGCTATGCATAGACTCATGGGGATGCGCATCGGGGACAGTCCAAGGGTTTAGCAAACCGGACTTGTCGGGTTGGCTGTATAACTGGCAGATGAGCTCATTAGCCATAGGACAGGCATGCATCATATGCATTTGTATGCTTTGCTTGAGTTTGAATTTGTTTTGGTTTGCCTAATTGTTAATCTGTTATTAACTACTATCTGAACTATTTGCTATAACTGCTACGTAAACCTGTGCTTTCCTTGTCTGTTTTGCCTATGTTTGTTCTGGTGTGCTACTTTTGAGAATGAGTTTTGGTGTTGAATTGATGATTGTGTTGATTGATTGCGTGATTGGTTTCTGATTAAGATTTTCTTATAAGAAAAGAAAGGTTTTAGATTTCTGAATATTTAAATATTGATTTTCGGAAAGGGTTTTTAGATGACTAGTTGTTGTTTTTTAAAAGATTCAAAGGACGAACAATAATCACTGAGCTTAAAAATATATTTCTCTTTAAATATCTTATTATGACAATTCTGAAACTCTGTGGTGAGACCGTGTGGTTAGGTTCTCACCCCTACAACTTTATCTTTTCAAGAGACGGATGAAAAAGCTCACGAAGGATTGTATTGTGTTTCGCTTAGTCGATAATGCTGTTTAGTTTTTATTTATTTATCCCTCACCATCATTATTATATTTTATAAGAGGGATAGGAGTTGTATGATTTGTATGTATATAATATGTATAAGTTACTTGAGTAAGAAGTTTTGTACATGTATATGCTTGTTTTGTTTTATTTGAAAAGTATTCTTTTTCCGGTTTTCAAAAAGAACAGTGATACGATTTCAAGTCAAAGGCTTCTATTTTATTATTAAGTATATGAAGTCGTCATAATACTTCTTAGTATCAGAGTCGTGCAGCCAGAAGCATGACATTCTGATAGTGAGGGTGTTACATTATGGTATCAGAGTCGTTCATCTTGATTAGAGCCTTGGGAATGGACTAACTATGTTTCATTGCATTCTCTGAGTATCTGTCATGTTGTAGGTCTTGTCCAAGTAATAAGAATTAGAGCTTTATGCACATGATTTTCTATCAATTAACACTGTTAGCTTACCGTTGCATATCTGTTGATGTTAAGTCTGGCCAACTTAATGTTGATGACTTATGTGAACGGGAAAGTTAATAGGTAATTATAGGCGAATAGGAATTGATACGTAATAGGTAATGTGAGTCACGTGGTTCGGGGATACTAGAGTTTGCTTTTTGTGCTTGGTTTCGATTTATGATTCTTGTTTATGTTGCTTAGGTTGGCATATTGTTTCTTCTTTACTATTCTCATGGAAGTTCCTTGACTCGGATTCCTTTCTTGAACCATGATTTGATCATTCTCCGACCATATTTTATTATTCGTCTATAACCTTGCTTGATTGTATTCCTGAGAATTTGTTTGAGTCATTCAAAAATATCCGTTTTTATCAATGTTTATCTGCAATGTTTTACCTATCTTTTTATAGACATGTAAAAATAATTTCTATCTAGAATTTTTTTCTTTGAGTATAGCTTGAGTTGTTTCCAACCTTATCATAATTTTCATACGTATTCTTATGTGATTTGGCACCTGGGTATTTTTCAAGACTCTTGAGAGAATATTTTTGCGCATAGCTCAATTAAATTTTATTTTACAAACTTTGCATATTTTATTTTAATTTCGACTGTTTTGATGCAATACCTTATTTAAATTTTTCATATTTCTTTTGGAAAGTGAATTCATTCCTTTTTGAGATTGGAATGTTATGAGACTAAAAGCTGAGCGAACTACAACAAGTATATTTATTAATATTCAATTTTGAAGGTTTCGTATTAACTAAAAAATTAGTTATGATTTTTCAAAGTCAAATTATAAAATTTGATTTTCTGCACTACTCTTAAACAAAGTAGAAATTTTGAAAATTTATAACTAAATCTGTGACGATCGGAATTGCATAGGACCAAGTCTGGATTAAGCTTGGAAATATAAGGTGGTAGATTGGTGAATTTGAAACCTTTCCATTAAGTTTATTAGACTTTTTCAAAAATATTTATGAGCTATCAAAAATGGACGAAAAAATATTGTATGAAATTTGAATTTTTTTGCATTAATTTTTATATAAAATACTCATATCATTGTAATTATTCACTTTGTAACGAGTACAACTAAAATTTTACTAACAACTTTAAATTAAATATTTTTATAAAGTTTCAAAATTTTTTATTATAAGCATTTTTTGTAATTATTGTAAATAATTAAAATTTAAAAATAGTTTAAAAGATGTTATGAGTACTATAAAAATTTGAAATATACTCGTCTCTCTATAGTGCATAAGAACTAGAAAACTATATTCACGATTGTGAGTTCCACCCTCAACAAATATTTAATATAATTTTCTAGTTTTTGTGCACTACAGAGGAACGAGTACATTTTAAATTTTTATAGTACTCATAACATCTTTTAAATTATTTTTAAATTTTATAAATTATTTATAATAATTACAAAAAATGCTTATAATAAAAAATTTCGAAACTTTATAAAAATATTTAATTTAAAGTTGTTAGTAAAATTTTTGTTGTACTCATTACAAAGTAAATAATTATAATGATATGAGTATTTTATATAAAAATGAATGCAACAAAATTCAAATTCCATACAATATTCTTTTGTCCATTTTTAATGGATCATAAATATTTTTTAAAAAATCTGATAAATTTTTGAATAATATTTTTTCAACCCTTATTTATATAGGTTGGAGTCATAATAAATCGAATTGACCAAGCTCTATATATACACGTATCTCCCTTGTAAATCGAATTAGCCTAAATCCAATTACCTTAAAAGAATTTCTTTGCCATGCCAAATCAAATGGAGTCACTGATTTATTACCATGCCTACTAAATTGAATTTATTAACGAGGAGTGCTAGGGGTCAACAATTTTTGTGTTTTGTAACCATCAATTGGTTATTAATAGTGTATTCAATAGTGTGAGATTACATCCAATGATAAGAGATCACTCACTTTTCCTTTGATGATTAAATGTTGACCACAAAATACAAAAGTTGCTGGCCCTAGACCTTTCCTTTATTAATTTCGATTTATTACTATTGACCCTAAATCGATATAAGCGAATTCGATTTACATAAAAATAAGTCTTGAGACATACACATAACACAATTTTATTTGAGAGATATACGCAATTTTGATTTATGTTTGGTTTATTAAAGTGCTTTATCCTATTACTTTGATAATAAAAATTTTAATAACAGTTTAGATAATAATAATAATAATAATAATAATAATAATAATAATAATAATAATAATAAACAGATAAATTATATTATTCATATTATTAACATTATGATTTAGTACGATTTTCGTACGAAAAAAATTAACCCAAAAGAAAATAAAATATACTGCCTATTTTTTAAAAGGAATAAGCAATTGTTGTTGTTAAAGAATAAGCAATTTTTGAAAAGGCAAAAAAAAAAACTCAGGAAATTATTGTTAAAAAAATTGAGATATATAAAGTTTTGTATATATTTAAAATAAATAAATTATCAATTCTTCGTGAATTGACTAATATATAAATTGAGTAGTATATGTGTCATTTTTTAATAATATTTTGAATTCCGAATAAATTTATGAAAAATATAGAATAATGCCCTAAGTTCTTAAAATATTGTTAGTAAAACATTTTAATGATTAACAAAACTCAGCCGTTAAATGAATTTCCAAAGTAATATTATATTTGACTAATCAGTATTTATATTAGACTATTTAACTATGTAGAAAAGTTGATATAAAAATGATAACAAATTAAAAGAATTATTATATTTTTAGTAAATAATAATATTATTATTATGAGTTTTGTTATCAAAACTGTTATTAAAATTGTTATCATCAAAGTAATAATATTTATGATTGTTATCAATATTATAAGTACTAATAATAAGTATTATTATCTCTATGGATATCATTAGTAGTGCAAGTAGTTGTAGCAGTGCTACTAAATGGGTCTATATCTGCACTGCATTCAAAAAATCTTTTCCTAATAACCGGCAAAAACTATCTTGCACAAAAATAAGGCATAAGTGACAAGAAGCTCAACAAAAAAAAAAAAAAAACAATATAGCAGGCTTGTGTCAGGTTGCTTTTTGTTTGTTGGGAGACTTCAATGAGATTTTGCAAGTCAAAGATCGCAAAGGATTGCAGAGTTTATCGGTCTCGACGGAAGAGTTTAAGAGTTGGGTGCAAGACATGCAGTTGATGGATCTCTCACTTACTGATCGAAAGTTTACTTGGTTCAAGGAACAATCTTGTAGCAGAATTGACAGGGTGCTAGTTAATATTGAATGGGTGGAGGAATTTCCTGACATGAGGATGAAGAGTGGTCCAAGGGGATTGTCAGATCACTACCCGTTAATCGTGGAGGATACAAGAGGAAGAGGGGGACCTCGACCATTCAGGAGTCTGGATTTCTGGTTTACCCATGAGGGTTTTCTAAGGACGGTAAAAAATGAATGGCGGACCTTGGGAGGAGGTCCGTTCCTTGGTAAACTCAAGGCCTTGACGATGCCGTTGAGGCAATGGCACAAGGATAACTTTAGTGATATGGAAAATAAACTGACGAAGTTTGAGGCTGAGATCAGGAAGCTGGATGAGCAGGTTAGTGATGGGATCTATGATGGTACCACGGAGGCTAGAAGGAAGGCGCTGGTGAGATTCTGTGAAAAATGGTACATTAGGAAGGAAATTCATTGGAAGCAGATGTCTCGGTCTAAACATGCGAGGGACATGGATAGAAATACTCGGTACTTTCATACTATTGCATCGGCTAGAAGACGAAATAACAGGATTGATGCTCTGATGATTAATGGACAGCTGGTGAGGAATCAGGCAAGAATAAAGCATGCAATTAGGGAATTTTACAAGGAGTTATATCATCAGGAGTATGCACCAAGGATCGGTGTTCGGGATGGGTTGTTGAAGACAATTGGTAGAGATGAGGCAGAGACCTTGGAGGTTTTACCGTCTGCTGAGGAAATTAGGGAGGCAGTTTGGGATTGTGAATCGTCTAAGGCCCCAGGTAGTGATGGATATAATATGAATTTCATCAAGAAATGCTGGGAAGAGATTGGTCCGGAGTTCACGGCGGCGGTAATGGATTTCTTTCAAAGGGCAACGTTGCCATCAGAGGTGAATATAACATGGGTGACACTGGCCCCAAAATTCTTGGGTGCTAAAGAGATTAAGGATTTCAGGCCAATTAGCCTAGTGGAATGTGTGTATAAGGTGATTTCGAAGGTGCTGGTGAGAAGAATGAGGTCAGTTATGCCGGGCTTGGTGGGTGAGACTCAGACTGCATTTGTGAAAGGTAGAAAAATTCATGATGGTGCTCTCATTGCCTGTGAGATAGTGCATTGGCTAAAGGCACGGAGAAGGAAAGCGGCGATCATTAAGTTCGATTTCCATAAAGCGTATGATAGAGTCAGATGGAGCTTCGTGGATATAGTACTACAGAAAATGGATTTTGGACAACGTTGGAGGAATTGGGTGAAGGAGTGTGTCAGCACGGCTACTATGTCTGTTCTGGTGAATGGGTCACCATCCAAGCCGTTCAACATGGAAAGAGGCCTCAGACAAGGGGATCCTCTTTCTCCATTTTTGTTTGTGTTGGTGGTTGATGTGTTGAATAGGATGGTGGGAGAAGCTGTCAGAAACGGACGCATTGAACCGCTACTGGTCGGAGGGGATCATATAGAATTGTCGCACCTACAATTTGCAGATGATACAATATTATTCTGCCCCCGGTGACAGAGACAATAGTCAATTATAGGAGGTTGTTGCGGTGTTTTGAGTTGATGTCGGGGCTGAGCATCAATTTTGAGAAGTCAAGTTTGATATCGGTGAATTGTGAGCAGGAATGGATAGATCTTGCTTGTGGTTTGCTGGGGTGCAAGCAAGCGGTTCTACCTGTTAGGTATCTCGGGATTTCCTTGGGTGCGAATCCTCGGATGGTGAAGACTTGGAAACCGATAATTGATAAGGTGGAAGAAAAACTCAGCCTTTGGAAAGCTAAGGTTCTCACCAAAGTGGGCAAGCTTGTTCTTATTAAATCAGTGTTGAATAGCCTTCCTATCTATTACCTCAGCCTATACAAGATGCCAAAGGCGGTTGCGGATAAGTTGATCGCATTGCAAAGGCGATTTATGTGGTGTAAGGGGGACGGTAATGATGGCATTCCATTGGTTAAGTGGGAGGTGGTTCAGGCACCAAAAGTGGCTGGGGGTTTGGGGGTTGGGGATGCGGTGCTTCGGAACACAACGCTCTTATTTAAATGGTGGTGGCAATTTTCTAAAGAGGAGTGCCCCTTATGGAAAAAGATTGTATGCTCGTGTAACAACCTGAAGCCTGATGTAATGTTAGTAAATCAGAAACTACCGGTTAAAGGAGGGCCCTGGAAGGACATATGTCATTTAAATATAACAGAGCAGAGGATAAGAGACAAAATGCTTACTGGCCTGGCGATGGAGGTAGGGAATGGGAGGAGTACCCTATTTTGGGAAGATAACTGGTTGCAAGGCGGCCCCTTGAAGGTGGCGTTTCCAAGACTATTCTCTATTTCGGATCAGCAAGGATCCATGATAGGGGATTCTGGTGTTTGGGATGGGTTTGAGTGGATATGGAACTTCTTGTGGTGGAGAAAGCTGTTCCAATGGGAGCTGGACCTAGTCCACTAACTTCACGAGAGGTTAAGGCCTGTGAAGTTGTCAGATGGTAAAGATGATAATTTGGTGTGGAAGTTTGATAGAAAATGGGTTTTTTCTACCAAGTCTGTTGTGCAGGTCCTACAATTGGAGTCTCTGTCGGACGAGATAACAAGCTACAGTTTCACTAGTGCAGTTTGGAAAGGAGTAGTACCGCCGAGAATTGAGATTTTTGGGTGGTTTGTGCTTATTGGTATAGTGAATACTAAGGAGAGGTTAAGTAGACTAGGCGTTATTAGGCCCAGTGATAATCTTTGTGTACTATGTAAAAAGGAGATAGAGTCGGTGGAGCATTTATTTCTCCTCTGTGAGCTAACATGGCAGGTGTGGTGCAGTTGGTTGAGGTCGTTTGGGGAGGTGTGGTCTATTCCTGGTACCATAAGGGAATTATTTGAGCGGTGGACCGGTAGATATAAGCGGAAACAAGATCAGAAGAAATGGTTACCAGGGTTCTTTGCAGTGATCTGAAACATTTGGGTGGAACGCAATGCTAGGATTTTAATAATCAGGAAACAAGTATGAATTTCGTCATCAGAAAGACGGTTCAGAGCTACAATGAATGGACCGAGAGTGATTCGTTTGGTGGTTGATGGTGTTGCCGGAAGAAACAGGAGTTTTATGGCTTTTACGAATTGTTTGTGGTTCTTTAGTTGCTCCACATTAGTGTGTTGAGCTTATTTTGTTTCAATAAAAAAAAAAAAATTTATACGAGGGGCCTGGCCATTTTTTCCTGAACCACGCTGCCCTGTCTATACCAAGGGTAGTCTTTGTCCCTTCAGGAGACAGATGTCATTTAAAGACTCATCTAACGAATATATATATATAATCTACACCTAAGAATTAGCCTTAATTAATTTCTTAAGTTTTAGTAACCAAAACATAGCATAGAACTTCGAAAAATCAACTGACTGTAGAATCCTAGCATAGAATATATATATATATAGATATCATAGAATTTACCATCTTGCATTGTAACAACAGGACACCAAAACATACAAAAGGAGCCGGAAGATTTTTATCTGTGGAAGCAGTAGCAAAGTCCGACATATCTATCATCTTATTGGTTATTATTAGCACTCATTGACTTATAAAAGATACAATTTCATATTCCAAAGTTCACGCCATGCATTCACATACATACAGTAATTCCCTTTATAAATCAACATCCTAAGACTAGTAGTGTTTGCAAGTGGAAATAAAACCCTTCTACTTATTCTCACATTGATCAATTCTTAAAATTTGTTCATATTCTTCAATATGGCAATTGATGAGGTGGTTCTGCTTGATTTTTGGTCGAGCCCTTTTGGTTTGAGGGCAAGGATTACACTTGCTGAAAAGGGTATTAAGTATGAGTACAAAGAAGAAGACCTGAGGAATAAGAGCAGTCTTCTCCTTGAGATGAACCCGGTTCACAAGAAAATACCGGTTCTTATCCACAATGGGAAATCTATTTGCGAGTCTCTAAATATTGTTCAATATATTGATGAAGTGTGGAATGATAGATCTCCTTTGTTGCCTTCTGATCCTTATCAAAGAGCTCAGGCTAGATTTTGGGCTGACTATGTTGACAAGAAGGTACCTTTTTTTTCATTATATTGTTGCACTATGGCTAATTCGTAAATACTTTTTATTAAGTAAAAAATATTGTATTAATTGTTAATTAAATAAATTTTAGCTCTTTATTTATTATATTATTATTGGTTCGGAATTAGAGTTTAAAATTTAAGATTTAAAATTTAAAGTTTATAATTTAGGGTTTAGTATTTAAATTTTAGAATTTAAAATTTAAATTCAAAATTTAGGATTTTAATTTTAAGATTTAAACTTTAAAATTTAAAAGTCACCAAAAAAAAAAACTTTAAAATTTAAAGAGTATTAGGGTCCTTATTTTTTTCTAAAGGCATTAACATCCTACACTATATATATAACATAATAATGATTTATCTTCATTATTCATTTTGATTTTTGGTACGCATCATATTCAATCCATTCACACAAGTCAAAATATCTAGACTAATTCAATTCAAATAAAAATTTGACCGAACTAAAATATCTGGCAATGACTAATTATATCTTATTTTGTAGAAATTGCATTTAATTTGGATAATATTAAATAGGTAAAAATGTACATATAGTTGTATCCGTGTGAAGTTGATAGTTGAGAATTGTTAGATAATAATTTAGTCAAACCTGTTAAATTATCTAACCACTTTTAACTTTACATGATTACACTGCATGTAAGTGTTCGTCTATTAAATAATGTATTGTTTTTTTTGTACGTTTATAATTATTTTTATAATGATTTTAATCTTGCGTGATTGATCCATGATCTATCACTACGTAATTTGCAAACATCCTATCTATGTGAAAATAGGCAAAAAGTGTGTTAATACTTATCATTTGCAATTTGTCTGTCATACAGATCTCTTGCATTTATATGATGTAATATATCAAGTGTGTTAATCCTCACAATGTCAAATAGGTTTTCCCTGCTCAGAAGAAGTTAGCTTTTGCGACAAAAGAAGAAAAAGAATCTGCAGAGAAAGAATTCTTGGATGCCCTTAAATTGTTGGAGGAGCAATTGGGTGACAAGGATTATTTTGGAGGAGACAAGTTTGATTTTGTGGACATAGCATTTGCTCCATACTATAGTTTTTTCAAAATCTACGAGATTGTTGGGAACTTCAAAATGGAAGAAGAGTTCCCTAAGATTTGTGCTTGGGCGAAGAGGTGCATGCAAAAGGAAAGTGTTTCCATGTCTCTCCCTGACTCGCAAAAGGTCCTTGGGTTTTTTATGGAGATGAGGAAGAACTTCTTAGGAACAGAGTAGGTTTGAGGACCTAATGGTCATATAACAAGTTTGCTTGCTTCACTTTTCAATTGTTTCTGTAATAACGACCCATAAAAGGTAAATAAAAGTTTATCTAATAAAATTGATGGTTTCAGTGGCTAAGAGAAGGGAGTTGAATCTTAGCCCCCTTTTTGCTTAGTAACACTTGTTGGCCTTTGAATTAACTTCAGGAGACTTTTTGAGTTTTGTCTCGTCCCTAGCCACGAGACTTTTATTTTTGTCTCGTCACTTGGCACGAGATTTTTCTTTTTGTCTCGTCACTTGGCATGAGATAATTTTCAGTTCTAGCCTCTGTGCAGTAGAAACAGAAATGGAGTAGAGAAGAGAGAAAATTACACCCAGATATATCCTGGTTCGGCTGCTAAGTGCAGTGCAGCCTACATCCAGTCTCCATCACAACCATGATAGAATTTCACTATAATCTTCCTGATTACAGACTGTAAAGTGCTAACCCAACTTACAAGGGGATTCCCACAGAATCATGAAATACAACATAGATGAACAAAGGAACTCTAAGACATCTATGGCTTTTTCTTTTAATTTTGCACTCTCTGCCTTTTTCCGCTCTATGGCTTTTTCATACAAACCTCACTGTTTGCCTTTTTTCATGAGACTCAAGACATGACAAAATTAAACAGAAAAATACAAAACAGAATACATTGAAGGAGAAGAAAATCTGTAAGCTTAGGTAGCTCTGAGAATCCTGTGCCTTGCACTCTCACTGCTTACTTCTAACTCCTTGCTCCAACCAGTGGTTGTTCCCCCTTTTTATAGAAGAGAGAAGCCTCCATACTTGAAGCCAAAAAACCCAAGCCAACTTCTTCTTCCTTCAAGAAACCGGTTCGGCCACACAGAGAGAGAAGAGATAACCATGCAATAACCAACATGCAATTACCTCTAGTCCTTCCTTGGTCATCACTCTTCATCAATCCGAGTTCTCCATCCTTGGCTTGCTCTCCAAGATGGATTTCTAGCCCTTGATGCTTCATGATGATGATGGCTTCATCTGTTTCAATCTCTGCCTCTTCCATCACTTCGCCACTCTAGCTACTTCCTGTGGTGGTTGAGCAGAATCAAAGACAAGCCATGCCTCCAAGATTTTCTCCTTGCTGGCCGAATTATCTTCTTCCTTTTTGAGCATGAAGAGCTCAAGATTACCTCACCAAATCTATCCATATTTAGTGATAATCTTAGCCACAGCTCATTTTTATTTTAGTATGTTTTCTTGCCATCATTGTGATGGTCTTTAGGCTTGCTTTCTCTTCCTTTCGGTAGCTCATTTTTGCTTCCATGGCTACCAATATTTTCTGTGTAATAACCGAAGAGAGAAAGAGAAAGAGTAGAGAAAGAGAAAAGAAAAGCAAAGCTATGAGTGATATCAAGATAAATTAAATTAGGTGCAACTTTTCATGCTTTGTGTGGCAACGTGTAGACTTCCATCAATGCCATCAAATCACTTTGTTTTTTCTCTTTTATGTTTCCAAGACATTAAACACAATTGAATAAATTTGAAATCCATTCCTTAGTGAGAGATTGGTGTCCGTGGAAACATGCAGCTATACAATAAAAATTGGATTTCACCATGATGATAAAAGAATAGCTTAACCGTTTGGTTCCATTTCCTTTTTAATTTTGGACCAACCTATTTGGTCTTGCACCAACAATTGATTTGGGCTTACACTATTAAATCTGACTCAACTATCACAATAAAAAATTCAGCCACATATTCTTAGATATATTTTTGCACAAGGCTGAATTTTATTTCTACATTGGGCTTGCTATTTTTTTTTTCGGCCCGACACAAAATCTGCACAACAAAATTATTAATCAACATATGTTTAATGAAATTCAAATTAATAATTTTATAATTAAATATTTCAATAATATTTGGTCATCATCAAAATTAAATTGGAGTTTTCCAAACTCATCAATCTCCCCCTTGATAACAAACATTATTAAAATTGAAATGGAAAGAAATTTAAGAATGAGTAAGGAGTACTCCCTTTGAATTTTGAATTTCTTCCCCTTTCAAGTTATCACATGTCTCCCCCTTAATATATACCATTGTTACCAAGGGAAGCACCAACCTGTAACATTTTAATCAAGCTTCAAGTAACAATGTTATTTAGCATATTCATTACATGATGCTAAATGCTTGATTTATGAGCAGATTTGGATGATATTCAAGACTCATTTGATATCATAAATTGATTTTCTGCTCAAACTCACAACATAGTTAATCAAACAATATCTTTGAAAATAAATTGCTGTTTTAAAAATATTTTCAAATCAACTCAGAGCAACATACTTATGGTAAGAAAATATTTTTAATCACGGCATGATCACAGCAATTTTCAACATTTATTTTCAAACCCAATGCTTAAAGGAACTGCCAAAAAAAGTATTCAGCAAACATGTTTACCAAGATGAATCAGAACATTCCTATTCCACTCGTAGCAAGCTTATTCATCAAGATAAATCCATCACAAGAATACATGTTAACAACCAATTAATAACCAGGCAGCCATATACTCAAAAAAATGCATCACAATTATTATATCATCAAAACACAATATTTATAACAAGGATAATCATAAATCCACACGGATTTCATTTCCTGTTTTCATGATTTCAATTTTCAGCCAATTCTCTCCCTTTTGTCATCAATGGGGGCTTGCAAAATAAATGAAAACAACATACAAAAAGGCAGAATATTTATTTTTCACCAAAACATAATGGTCCAGTCAGCACACATGCATTTGAGTAAATGACAATCAAAGTTCAACTCGAAATTAATCCACTAACACAGGGTGCTCAAAACAGAGCCAGATCAGAGCATAAAACAAAGCAAAACAAGTTAATGAAACATAACAGTTTCAATTCAGCCCTTTTTCTCTTCTTTCCCTTTTGTCATCAAGGAGGGACCCTATAAAGCAATGCAATCCATAATAATTCAAGCATAAAATAAAACAGCATCGAGTTAAGTTTGGTACAGTCATCCAAGACACATGAAAATAGTTCCTCTGAGTCAAATACACATAGAGCAAAATAACAGAGCATTCAGCAACAGCAACAGGTAACCAAAACTCAACATGTTCAAAAATATTTTCTGCCAAACAATTCAATCAAGCAAAAATTTCCAGCAACATAAAGTTCAGCCAACATATCAGATCAAATAAAATTGGCAGGCAATAAACATCAGAAAATTCAGAGTATCATTAGATCAGTCACTCTCTTTTTCTACTATCCTCCCCTATTAAGATATGATGTGATAATCTCCAAAAATTATTATTATTATTATTATTTTTAATAAAAAGTATGATGAAGAACTCA
Source organism: Arachis hypogaea (assembly GCF_003086295.3). Classification (NCBI taxonomy): domain Eukaryota; kingdom Viridiplantae; phylum Streptophyta; class Magnoliopsida; order Fabales; family Fabaceae; genus Arachis; species Arachis hypogaea. The sequence goes on from NC_092053.1 coordinate 51,940,845, forward strand.
AACGGTCCAGAGTCATGGAGTGGGTAAAAGAAATTGGTTGGGCCCATGATCATCAGAATCTGTCTCCCCCTGTATCAGTGCCAGTTCATCACGTCCTCAATTTTTTCTCCTGATTTCCTACGAGACAAAAACAAACAGAATAAAAAAAATTCACAAATTTTCAACAGAACTTAATTCTATCATTCCTAAACTATTTCTCAAGGTGCAGAATCTGTCTTCACAGAGAGGCTTAGTGAAAATATCCGCAAGTTGATCTTCGGATTTTACAAATTGAATATCAATAGTTCCCTTTTGCACATGTTCTCTAATGAAATGATATTTTATCTCAATGTGCTTGGTTCTTGAGTGCAGAACAAGATTTTTTGAAATGTTTATAGCACTCATATTATCACAAAATAAGGGTATACTATTGATTTTTAATTTGTAATCTTCTAATTGTGTTTTTAACCAAATTAATTGATAGCAACATGCAGATGCAGAAATGTATTCTGCTTCAGCTGTGGATAAAGCCACTATGGCTTGCTTCTTGCTTGACCACATGTTAAGTGAGCTTCCAAGGAAGCAACACATGCCAGATGTGCTCCGTCTATCCACTCTATCTCCCGTAAAATCTGCATCACAAAACCCTACTGCACAAAATTCATCAGATTTAGGATACCACAAGCCATAATCACAAGTTCCCTTAATGTATCTAATGATGCGTTTAACAGCCGTAAGATGTGATTCTTTTGGGTGAGATTGAAATCTTGAGCATACACCCACACTTTGAACAATATCCGGTCTAGAGGAGGTAAGGTACATGAGTGAACCTATCATTCCTCTATACCTTGTTTCATCCACATCTTGGCCATCATCATCCTTTTCAAGTTGTGTGTTAGGATGCATTGGTGTACCCATTGATTTGAAATTTTCTAGGCCAAACTTTTTGATAAGTTCTTTTGCATACTTTCCTTGGTGAATAAAGGTACCACTAGGAGTTTGTTTAATTTGGAGGCCAAGAAAGAAAGTAAGCTCTCCCATTAAACTCATCTCAAACTCACTAGTCATGAGTTTTTCAAACTCTTCACACAAGGATACATTGGCCGATCCAAATACAATATCATCAACATAAACTTGAACAAGGAGTATATCATCATTAGATGCTTTAATAAATAAAGTAGTGTCGGTGGTACCCCTTTGAAAATGATTTTGCAATAAGAAGGCACTTAGCCTTTCATACCAAGCTCTTGGAGCTTGTCTAAGACCATAAAGAGCCTTAGATAGTTTAAAAACATGATTTGGGAAATCTTTATGTTCAAAACTGGGGGGTTGTGCCACATACACTTCTCTATCAATAAAGCCATTAAGGAAAGCACATTTAACATCCATTTGAAACATTTTGAAACCCTTATGGGAAGCATAGGCAAGAAGCAACCTAATTGCTTCCATTCTAGCTACCGGAGCAAAAGACTCATCAAAATCTATACCCTCTTCTTGATCGTAACCTTGGGCCACTAATCTAGCCTTGTTACGAACAACTTGTCCATCCTCACCAAGTTTATTTTTAAAAACCCATTTAGTACCCGTTATCTTCTTACCATCCGGATGAGGTACTAGTGTCCAAACCTCATTCTTGTCAAATTGAGCAAGCTCCTCTTGCATGGCCTTGACCCAAGATGGATCTTCAAGAGCTTGTTTGACATTGTTGGGCTCCATTTGTGACAAGAGAGCAAAGTTGCTAGGTTCGGTTTGCCTTTTGGTAGAGGATCTTGTTGTTACACCTTGAGAGGGGTCACCAATGATGAAGTCATGAGGATAACCCCTCATAGACTTCCATTCTCTAGGCTTTCAGACAAGTGTTGAGCTTTGATGAACTTCTGGTGGTCTCACTGTTTCAGTTTCTCGTGCCTGCTCAGGAGACAAAATGGAAATATCTCCTCCAATCTGACGAGACAAAACTGGGCTGACAGATTCTTCATGTTGAACAGATTTGGGATTTTCTTTGCTTGTTCCAGCTTCTTTACCATCTGAATCATTATCTATCACAGTACTGGGAATTAAGTTAGAATCACAAAAAGTAACATGTATGGATTCCTCTATAGTTCTATACTCTTTGAGATAAACTCTATAGGCCTTGCTTGTGGTGGAATATCCAACAAACATTCTTTTATAGGATTTTGGATCAAACTTTCCAAGGTTTTCCTTATTGTTAAGTACAAAGCATTTGCATCCAAAAACATGAAAGTACTTAAGATTTGGAAGGGTTCATTTCCATAGCTCATAAGGTGTTTTCTTTAAACCTTTTCTAATGATTGTTCTATTCAAAATATAACATGCTGTGTTCACAGCTTCAGCCCATAAAAATTTAGGAATCTCATTCTCACATAGCATAGCCCTAGTCATCTCTTGAAGGCTTCTATTCCTTCTCTCAACTACCCCATTTTGTTGAGGTGTTCTAGGGCATGAAAAGTTATGAGAAATTCCTAAGTCATCACAGAATTTTTCAAAATCTTGATTTTCAAATTCTCTTCCGTGATCACTTCTCAAATGAGCAATTTTTAAATCTTTTTCATTTTGAATTTTCTTGCAAAGGGTTGAGAAAGCATGAAAGGCATCATTTTTATGAGCAAGAAAAAGTACCCAACCAAATCTAGAGTAATCATCTACCACTACAAGACCATAGTGTTTACCTCCTAAGCTTTGTGTTCTTGTAGGACCAAAAAGATCAATGTGTAACATCTCCAATGGCCTTTTAGTAGAAATTCCATCTTTTGGTTTAAAAGAAGATTTTACTTGTTTGCCCAATTGACAAGCATCACAAGTAAGATCCTTATCAAATTTGATATTTGGAATTCCTCTCACCAAATTTTTCTTAACTAGCTTAGAAATTTGGTACATGCTAGCATGACCCAACTTTCTATGCCATAGCCATTTTTCAGATTCAAGGGATGTAAAGCATGTTACATTTTATTCTTTTAAGTCCTCAAGAGTTAACCCATACACATTATTGCATCTTTTAGCTTCAAATAAAATATCCCCAGTTTTCTCACAAACAACCAAACATACAAATTTCTTAAAAATAACTTCAAAACCTAAATCACACAATTGACTAACACTAAGCAGATTATGTTTCAAGCCATTTACAAGAAGGACATCATTTATACAAGATGAAAAATTTTTACCAACTTTCCCAACAGCCACTATTTTTCCTTTTGCATCATCACCGAACGTGACAAGTCCTCCATCATATTCATCAAGCTTTATGAAGAAGGTTATCTTTCCGGTCATATGCCTAGAGCATCCGCTATCCATATACTACATATTTTCTTTCCGTTTGGATGCTAGGCACACCTGATCTATGTGATCTGCCATGAGACAAGGTTGTGACTTGGTCTCGGATTCCTCATCATCATCATCCGAGTCATTTTCCAAATCTTTCCATGAAGCCATCAGTCCCTTCTTCTTTCCTCTTTTTGGCTTCTCCTCCTTCTTTAACTTGGGACAATCAGATTTGAAATGCCCTATTTCCTTCCAGTTGTAACAGGTTACTTTGCTAAGGTCTTTCTTCCCTTTCCTTGAACTGCTGCCTTTGCCTTTGAGCTTCATCATTTTCCTGAATTTTTTGGCAAATAACACAAATTCATGTTCAGAAGAGTTATCACTGGATTCATCATCCAGAGGGTTAGTCATAGAAGAAAAAGCAATTCCTTTCTTCTTTGAATCTTTTTTCAAATAGGTGTTTTCAAAAGCAAGAAAGTTTCCTCTCAAATCATCACAAGTCATGGAGTCTAAGCTACTGCTCTCAGAGATAATTAAAGCTTTTGTTTCCCACTCTTTTGTGAGACATCTCAGCACTCTCCTCACAAGCACAGAATCAGGATATGTAATTCTCAGAGCATCTAAGCCAACAATGATGATGTTGAATCGTTCAAACAGCTCATCAATAGACTCTCCTTCCTTCATTGCAAATATTTCATACTCTCTGTTCAACATATCTGTCCGAGTCTTCTTTACAATGGTGGTTCCTTCATGAGTGATTTGCAATTTGTCCCAGATTTCCTTTGCCGTTGTGCATCGTGATACCCGTCGGTACTCCTCGAAGCTGATAGCACAGTTGAGCAGGTTTACTGCCTTGGCATTTAACCCCACCTTCTTCCTATCTTCCTCAGTCCAGCTTGCTTCTGGTTTGAGAGTGACTATTCCTTCAGCACTTGTGTTAGTTGGAAATTGAGGGCCTTCCAAGATGATCTTCCAAAGTCTATAGTCTACTGCTTGCACAAAGATCTTCATTCTTTCTTTCCAATAGGTATAGTTTTTCCCATTGAAAAGAGGCGGTCTGTTGCTTGACTGTCCTTCGGTAAGATTGTTGGACACCAGATTAGAGCCACTGTGGTGCACAAAATTGTGATGTCCAGGCTCGAACAATCCCTGGTAATGGCTCCAAAGCTTGGTGCTTTGATCTTAATTCATAATTGTCAAAACCTCGATACAACTAACCAGCAAGTGCACTGGGTCGTCCAAGTAATACCTTACGTGAGTAAGGGTCGAATCCCACGGAGATTGTTGGTATGAAGCAAGCTATGGTCACCTTGTAAATCTCAGTCAGGCAGATATAAAGTGATAATGGTGTTTTCGAATATTATATAATAAAATAGGGATAGAGATACTTATGCAAATCATTGGTAGGAATTTCAGATAAGCGAATGGAGATGCTTTTCGTTCCTCTGAACCTCTGCTTTCCTGCTATCTTCATCCAATCAGTCTTACTCCTTTCCATGGCTGGCTTTATGCAAGGGCATCATCGTTGTCAGTGGCTACATCCCCTCCTCTCAGTGAATAATATGCTCACGCACCCTGTCACGGCACGGCTATTCATCTGTCGGTTCTCGATCATGCTGGAATAGGATTCACCCTCCTTTTTCGTCTGTCACTAACGCCCAGCAATCGCGAGTTTGAAGCTCGTCACAGTCATTCAATCATTGAATCCTACTCAGAATACCACAGACAAGGTTTAGACCTTCCGGATTCTCTTGAATGCCGCCATCATTCTAGCTTACGCCACGAAGATTCCGGTTAGGAGATCTAAGAGATACTCATTCTAGTTTAATTCATGTAGAACAGAAGTGTTTGTCAGGCACGCGTTCATAGGGGAGAATGGTGATGAGCGTCACACATAATCATCACCTTCATCACGTTCTTGGGTGCGAATGGATATCTTAGAAGCGAAATAAGATGAATTGAATAGAAAACAGTAGTACTTGCATTAATCTTTGAGGAACAGCAGAGCTCCACACCTTAATCTATGGAGTGTAGAAACTCTACCGTTAAAAATACATAAGTGAAGGTCCAGGCATGGCCGAGATGGCCAGCCCCCTAAAACGTGATCAAAGGATCATAAGGTAATCCAAAGATGCCTAATACAATAGTAAGAGGTCCTATTTATAATAAACTAGCTACTAGGGTTTACATGAGTAAGTATTTGATGCATAAATCCACTTCCGGGGCCCACTTGGTGTGTGTTTGGGCTGAGCTTAAGTGTTGCACGTGCAGAGGCCATTTGTGGAGTTGAACGCCAGCTTTTGTGCCAGTTTGGGCGTTCAACTCTGGTTTTGGCTCCTTTTCTGGCGCTGGACGCCATATTTGGGCAGAAAACTGGCGTTGAACGCCAGTTTACGTCATCTATTCTTGGCCAAAGTATGGCTATTATATATTTCTGGAAAGCCCTGGATGTCTACTTTCTAACGCAATTGGAAACGCGCCATTTCGAGTTCTGTAGCTCCAGAAAATCCACTTTGAGTGCAGGGAGGTCAGAATCCAACAGCATCAGCAGTCCTTTTTCAACCTCTGAATCTGATTTCTGCTCAAGTCCCTCAATTTCATCCAGAAAATACCTGAAATCACAGAAAAACACACAAACTCATAGTAAAGTCCAGAAATGTGAATTTAACATAAAAACTAATGAAAACATCCCTAAAAGTAACTAGATCCTACTAAAAACATACTAAAAACAATGCCAAAAAGCGTATAAATTATCCGCTCATCACAACACCAAACTTAAATTGTTGCTTGTCCCCAAGCAACTGAAAATCAAATAGGATAAAAAGAAGAGAATATACTATAAATTCCAAACTATCAATGAAACAGAGCTTCAATCATATGAGCGGGACTTATAGCTTTTTGCCTCTTGAATAGTTTTGGCATCTCACTTTATCCATTGAAGTTTAGAATGATTGGCATCTATAGGAAGTTCAGATTTCGAATAGTGTTATTGATTCTCCTAGTTCAGTATGATGATTCTTAAACACAGTTTCTTTATGAGTCTTGGCCGTGGCCCTAAGCACTTTGTTTTCCAGTGTTACCACCAGATACATAAATGCCACAGACACATAATTGGGTGAACCTTTTCAGATTGTGACTCAGCTTTGCTAAAGTCCCCAATTAGAGGTGTCCAGGGTTCTTAAGCACACTCTTCTTTTGCTTTGGACCTTGACTTTAACCGCTCAGTCTCAAGTTTTCACTTGACACCTACACGCCACAAGCACATGGTCAGGGACAGCTTGGTTTAGCCACTTAGACCAGGATTTTATTCCTTTTAGGCCCTCCTATCCACTGATGCTCAAAGCCTTGGGATCCTTTTTATTTGCCCTTGCCTTTTGGTTTTAAGGGTTATTGGCTTTTTCTGCTTGCTTTTTCTTTTTCTTTCTATTTTTTTTTCTATTCTTTTTTTTTTCGCCCCTTTTTTTTTTTTCTGCAAGCTTTGTTCTTTGCTGCTTTTTCTTGCTTCAAGAATCATTTTTATGATTTTTCAGATTATCGAATAACATGTCTCCTAGTCATTATTCTTTCAAGAGCCAACATATTTAACATTCTTAAACAACAACTTCAAAAGGCATATGCACTGTTCAAGCATACATTCAGAAAACAAGAAGCATTGTCACCACATCAATATAATTAAATTAAGTTCAAGGATAAATTCGAAACTCATGTACTTCTTGTTCTTTTGAATTAAAACATTTTTCTTTTAAGAAAGGTGATGGATTCATAGGACATTCATATATTTAAGACAGAGTTTACTAACTACTAATGATCATGTAATGAAGACACAAACATAGATAAGCACATAACATAGAAAACGAAAAACAGAAGAAATAAGAACAAGGAATGAATCCACCTTAGTGATGGTGGCGTTTCCTTCTTGAGGAACCAATGATGTTCTTGAGCTCTTCTATGTCTCTTCCTTGTCTTTGTTGCTCCTCCCTCATTGCTTTTTGATCTTCTCTTATTTCATGGAGTATGATGGAGTGCTCTTGATGTTCCACCCTTAGTTGCTTCCAATAATTGTGTGGAAGAAAATGTATCCCCTGAGGTATCTCAGGGATCTCTTGATTTGCAGTCAAATGTTCTACCACTGAGCTATTGACCCTTGATAGAAGCTTTTGTCTTCCCTTTCCTCTTTCTAGAGGTTTCTCTGGCCTTAGGTGCCATCAATGGTTATGGAAAAAAACAAAAAAGATATGCTTTTACCACACCAAACTTAGAATGTTGCTCGCCCTCGAGCAAAAGAAGAAAGAATAGAAGAATAAGAAGAAGATATGGAGGAGATGGATGGGAGTGTGTATTCGGCCATATGGGTGGGATTGGGTGGGAGAGAGATGTTGAATTTTTGAGGGTAGTGGGTGTATGGATGTGAGTGGTAAAGAGTTAATAGGGAAGAGTGTTTATTGGGAATAGAGGATGATTGAGAAGAGAGAAGAGAGTGAGTGGAGGTAGGTGGGGATCCTGTGGGGTCCACAGATCCTGAGATGATCCTGTAGGGTCCACAGATCCTGAGGTGTCAAGGCATTTACATCCCTGCACTAATTTAGGCATGTAAAATGCCCTTGCACACAACTCTGGGCGTTCAGCGCCAGGTTGGTGCCTATTTTGGGCGTTCAGCGCCCCTTTGCTGCCATTTCTGGCGTTGAACGCCAGAACCATGCTTGTTCTGGGCGTTCAGCGCCAGGATGCTCCCATTCTGGGCGTTCAGCGCCAGAACTATGCTCTGTTCTGGCGTTTGAACGCCAGACAGATGCTCCTCCAGGGTGTGATTTTTTCTTCTGCTGTTTTTGATTCCGTTTTTGATTTTTTTGTTTATTTTGTGACTCCACATGACCATGAACCTAAGAAAACATGAAAAACAATAAAAATAAGAATTAGATAAACATTAGGTTGCCTCCCAACAAGCGCTTCTTTAATGTCAATAGCTTGACAGTGGGCTCTCATGGAGCCTCACAGATGTGCAGAGCTTTGTTGAGACTCTCCAACACCAAACTTAGAGTTTGGATATGGGAGTTCAACACCAAACTTAGAGTTTGGTTGTGGCCTCCCAACACCAAACTTAGAGTTTGACTGTGGGGGCTTTGGTTGACTCTGCTTTGGGAGAAACTTTTCAAGCTTCCTCTCCATGGTTGCAGAGGGAGATCCTTGAGTTTTGAATACAAGGGAGTTCTCATTCCATTGAAGGACTATTTCACCTCTGTCAACATCAATCACAGCTCTTGCTGTGGCCAGGAAAGGTCTTCCTAGGATGATGGATTCATCCTCTTCCTTTCCAGTATCCAGGACTATGAAATCAGCAGGGATGTAAAGGCCCTCAACCTTTACTAATACATCTTCTACTTGTCCATAAGCCTGTCTTCTTGAGCTGTCTGCCATCTCTAGTGAGATTTTAGCAGCTTGCACCCCATAGATTCCCAGTTTCTCTATTACAGAGAGGGGCATGAGGTTTATCCCTGAACCAAGGTCACACAGAGCCTTAAAGATCATGGTGCCTATGGTACAAGGGATTATGAACTTTCCAGGATCCTGTCTCTTCTGAGGCAATGTCAGTTGATCCAGATCACTTAGTTCATTGATGAACAAGGGAGGTTCAACTTCCCAAGTATCAATGCCAAACAATTTGGCATTCAGCTTCATGATTGCACCAAGAAACTTGGCGGTTTGCTCTTCAGTAACATCCTCATTCTCTTCAGAAGAGGAATACTCATCAGAGCTCATGAAGGACATAAGGAGGTTCAATGGAATCTCTATGGTCTCTAGATGAGTCTCAGATTCCTTTGGTTCCTCAGAGGGAAGCTCCTTGTTGACCACTGGACGTCCCAGGAGGTCTTCCTCCTTGGGATTCACGTCCTCTCCTCTCCTCACAGGTTCGGCCATGGCGCTTATGTCAATGGCCTTGCACTCTCCTTTTGGGTTCTCTTCTGTATTGCTTGGGAGAGTACTAGGAGGGAGTTCAGTGATCCTTTTACTCAGCTGGCCCACTTGTGCTTCAAGATTTCTAATGGAAGACCTTGTTTCATTCATGAAACTTACAGTGGCCTTGGACAGATCAGAGACTAAGTTTGCTAGATTAGAAGTATTTTGTTCAAAGTTCTCTGTCTGTTGCTGAGTTGATGATGGAAAAGGCTTGCTATTGCTAAACCTGTTTCTTCCACCATTATTAAAGCCTTGTTGGGGCTTTTGATCATTCCATGAGAAATTTGGATGATTTCTCCATGTTGAGTTATAGGTGTTTCCATAAGGTTCACCTAAGTAATTCACCTCTGCTATTGCAGGGTTCTCAGGATCATAGGCTTCTTCTTCAGAAGATGCCTCTTGAGTACTGTTGGATTCAGCTTGCATTCCATGCAGACTCTGAGAGATCATATTGACTTGCTGAGTCAATATTTTATTCTGAGCCAATATGGCATTCAGAGTATCAACTTCAAGAACTCCCTTCTTCATTGGCGTCCCATTGCTTACAGGATTCCTTTCAGAAGTGTACATGAACTGGTTATTAGCAACCATGTCAATGAGTTCTTGAGCTTCTGCAGGCGTTTTCTTTAGGTGAATGGATCCACCTGCAGAGGTATCCAATGACATCTTAGATAACTCAGACAGACCATCATAGAATATATCCAGGATGGTCCATTCTGAGAGCATGTCAGAAGGACACTTTTTGGTCAACTGTTTGTATCTTTCCCAAGCTTCATAGAGGGATTCACCTTCTTTCTGTCTGAAGGTTTGAACATCAGCTCTAAGCTTGCTAAGCTTTTGAGGAGGAAAGTACTTGGCTAAGAAAGCCGTGACCAGCTTATCCCAAGAGTTCAGGCTGTCTTTGGGTTGAGAATCCAACCATAATCTAGCTCTGTCTCTTACAGCAAAAGGGAAAAGCATGAGCCTGTAGACTTCAGGATCTACTCCATTAGTCTTAACAGTATCACATATCTGCAAGAATTCAGTTAAGAACTGAAAAGGATCTTCAGATGGAAGTCCATGAAACTTGCAGTTCTGCTGCATCAGAGAAACTAATTGAGGTTTCAGCTCAAAGTTGTTTGCTCCAATGGCAGGAATGGAGATGCTTCTTCCATGTAAATTGGAATTAGGTGCAGTAAAGTCACCAAACATCTTCCTTACATTATTATTATTTTCGGCTGCCATCTCCTCTGCCTGTTCGAAAATTTCTGAAAGGTTATCTCTGGATTGTTGTAATTTAGCTTCTCTTAATTTTTTTTTTCAGAGTCCTTTCAGGTTCTGGATCTGCTTCCACAAGAATGTTCTTATCCTTGCTCCTGCTCATATGACAAAGAAGAAGGCACAGAAAAATAATAATAATAATAGAGATCCTTTATACCACAGTATAGGGATCCCTGTGTGAGTAGAAGAAGAGGGGGAGATAAAGGATGTGATGTAAGGGAAGAAACACAACTGTACGAATGGAAGAAGTGTGAGATGAGATGTTAGGATATGAATGAATAAATAGAATGAGATGGGGGAGGGATAATTTTCGAAAATTATTTTGAAAAAGAGTTAGTGATTTTTGAAAAATGGTTTTTGAAAAATTGTTAGTATTTTTCGAAATTTTTTTTTTGAAATTAAAAATAAAAATGATTAGTTAATTAAAAAGAAATTTTGAAAAAGGGGGAAGATATTTTCGAAAAAATGAGAGAGAGAGTTAGTTAGGTAGTTTTGAAAAAGATAAGAAACAAACAAAAAGTTAGTTAGTTAGTTGAAACAAATTTTGAAAAGATAAGAAGTTAGGAGGTTAGAGAAGATATTTTGAAAAGATATTTTTGAAAAAGATAAGATAAGAAGATATTTTTGAAAAGATATGATTGAAGTTAGTTTTTTGAAAAAGATTTGATTTTTAAAATCTCAATTAATGACTTGCTTCATAAGAAATCACAAGATATGATTCTAGAACTTAAAGTTTGAATCTTTCTTAACAAGCAAGTAACAAACTTCAAATTTTTTGAATCAAAACATTAATTGATTATATTATTTTCGAAAATTTGGTATAAAAATAAGAAAAAGATTTTTGAAAAATGTTTTTGGAATTTTCAAAAATAACTAAGAATTTTGAAAAAGATTTGATTTTTGAAAAAGATAAGATTTTCAAATTGAAAATTTTGATTTGACTCATGAGAAACAACTAGATTTTAAAAATTTTTGAAAAAGTCAATTCAAATTTTCGAATTTGATGAAAGAAAAAGGGAAAGATATTTTTTTGATTTTTGAATTTTTATGATGCAAGAGAAAAACACTAAAAGGATGCAATGCATGAAATTTTTAGATCAAAACAATGAATGCATGCAAGAATGCTATGAATGTCAAGATGAACACCAAGAACACTATGAATGTCAAGATGAACATCATAGACACAATTTTGAAAAAATTTTTAATGCAAAGAAAACATACAAGACACCAAACTTAGAATTCTTTAATGCTTAGACACTAAGAATTCAAGAATGCATATGATAAACATGAAAAGACACAAAACAGAAAATCATCAAGATTAAACAAGAAGACTTACCAAGAACAACTTGAAGATCATGAAGAACACTATGAATGCATGAAATTTTCGAAAAATGCAATATGTATATGCAAGTGACACCAAACTTATGATATGACTCAAGACTCAAACAAGAAAAACAGAAAAGATTTTTGATTTTTTATGATTTTCTAATTTTTTAATTTTTTTTTTGGATTTTTTTCGAAAATTATATGAAAAAGAAAAAATTAGGATTCCAAAATTTTTAACATGAATTCCAGGAATCTTGCATTCTTAGTCTAAAGCTTCAGTCCAGGAATTAGACATGGCTCACTAGCCAGCCAACCTTTCAATGAAAGCTCTAGTCCAAAACACTAGACATGGCCAATGGCCAGCCAAGCTTTAGCCTTTAACACGAGAGTATATTGCTCTTTGATAACAAATTGCAAGCCTCAGTCCAAAAGAATTTAGACATGGCTTTACAGCCAGCCAGGCTTCACATGCTTCATGAAACACTAGAATTCATTCTTAAAAATTTTGAATAAATTTTTGAAAACAATTTTTTTTTTCGAAAACAAAAGAAGAGTTTTTGAAAGATTTTTGAAAACTTTTTGAAAACAAGACAAAAAGAAAATTACCTAATCTGAGCAACAAGATGAACCGTCAGTTGTCCAAACTCAAACAATCCCCGGCAACGGCGCCAAAAACTTGGTGCACGAAATTGTGATGTCCAGGCTCGAACAATCCCTGGTAATGGCTCCAAAGCTTGGTGCTTTGATCTTAATTCATAATTGTCACAACTTCGATACAACTAACCAGCAAGTGCACTGGGTCGTCCAAGTAATACCTTACGTGAGTAAGGGTCGAATCCCACGGAGATTGTTGGTATGAAGCAAGCTATGGTCACCTTGTAAATCTCAGTCAGACAGATATAAAGTGATAATGGTGTTTTCGAATATTATATAATAAAATAGGGATAGAGATACTTACGCAAATCATTGGTAGGAATTTCAGATAAGCGAATGGAGATGCTTTTCGTTCCTCTGAACCTCTGCTTTCCTGCTATCTTCATCCAATCAGTCTTACTCCTTTCCATGGCTGGCTTTATGCAAGGGCATCACCGTTGTCAGTGGCTACATCCCCTCCTCTCAGTGAATAATATGCTCACGCACCCTGTCACGGCACGACTATTCATCTGTCGGTTCTCGATCATGCTGGAATAGGATTCACCCTCCTTTTGCGTCTGTCACTAACGCCCAGCAATCGCGAGTTTGAAGCTCGTCACAGTCATTCAATCATTGAATCCTACTCAGAATACCACAGACAAGGTTTAGACCTTCCGGATTCTCTTGAATGCCGCCATCATTCTAGCTTACGCCACGAAGATTCCGGTTAGGAGATCTAAGAGATACTCATTCTAGCTTAATTCATGTAGAACAGAAGTGTTTGTCAGGCACGCGTTCATAGGGGAGAATGGTGATGAGCGTCACACATAATCATCACCTTCATCACGTTCTTGGGTGCGAATGGATATCTTAGAAGCGAAATAAGATGAATTGAATAGAAAACAGTAGTACTTGCATTAATCTTTGAGGAACAGCAGAGCTCCACACCTTAATCTATGGAGTGTAGAAACTCTACCGTTAAAAATATATAAGTGAAGGTCCAGGCATGGCCAAGATGGCCAGCCCCCTAAAACGTGATCAAAGGATCATAAGGTAATCCAAAGATGCCTAATACAATAGTAAGAGGTCCTATTTATAATAAACAAGCTACTAGGGTTTACATGAGTAAGTATTTGATGCATAAATCCACTTCCGGGGCCCACTTGGTGTGTGTTTGGGCTGAGCTTAAGTGTTGCACGTGCAGAGGCCATTTGTGGAGTTGAACGCCAGCTTTTGTGCCAGTTTGGGCGTTCAACTCTGGTTTTGTCTCCTTTTCTGGCGCTGGACGCCATATTTGGGCAGAAAACTGGCGTTGAACGCCAGTTTACGTTATCTATTCTTGGCCAAAGTATGGACTATTATATATTGCTGGAAAGCCCTGGATGTCTACTTTCCAACGCAATTGGAAGCGCGCCATTTGAAGTTCTGTAGCTCCAGAAAATCCACTTTGAGTGCAGGGAGGTCAGAATCCAACAGCATCAGCAGTCATTTTTCAACCTCTGAATCTGATTTCTGCTCAAGTCCCTCAATTTCAGCCAGAAAATACCTGAAATCACAGAAAAACACACAAACTCATAGTAAAGTTCAGAAATGTGAATTTAACATAAAAACTAATGAAAACATCACTAAAAGTAACTAGATCCTACTAAAAACATACTAAAAACAATGCCAAAAAGCGTATAAATTATCCGCTCATCACACTGCTTTCTGCCATTTGGATCTTTTCTCCAAGCTGCAAAGCTTGATCTCTTTGAGACCAAGCTCTGATACCAACTGATGGTTTCAGTGGCTAAGAGAAGGGGGTTGAATCTTAGCCCCCTTTTTGCTTAGTAACACTTGTTGGCCTTTGAATTAACTTCAGGAGACTTTTTGAGTTTTGTCTCGTCCCTAGCCACGAGACTTTTATTTTTGTCTCGTCACTTGGCACGAGATTTTTCTTTTTGTCTCGTCACTTGGCATGAGATAATTTTCAGTTCTAGCCTCTGTGCAGTAGAAACAGAAATGGAGTAGAGAAGAGAGAAAATTACACCCAGATATATCCTGGTTCGGCTGCTAAGTGCAGTGCAGCCTACATCCAGTCTCCATCACAACCATGATAGAATTTCACTATAATCTTCCTAATTACAGACTGTAAAGTGCTAACCCAACTTACAAGGGGATTCTCACAGAATCATGAAACACAACATAGATGAACAAAGGAACTCTAAGACATCTATGGCTTTTTCTTTTAATTTTGCACTCTCTGCCTTTTTCCGCTCTATGGCTTTTTTATACAAACCTCACTGTTTGCCTTTTTTCCATAAGACTCAAGACATGACAAAATTAAACAGAAAAATACAAAACAGAATACATTGAAGGAGAAGAAAATCTGTAAGCTTAGGTAGCTCTGAGAATCCTGTGCCTTGCACTCTCACTGCTTACTTCTAACTCCTTGCTCCAACCAGTGGCTGTTCCCCCTTTTTATAGAAGAGAGAAGCCTCCACACTTGAAGCCAAAAAACCCAAGCCAACTTCTTCTTCCTTCAAGAAACCGGTTCAGCCACACAGAGAGAGATGAGATAACCATGCAATAACCAACATGCAATTACCTCTAGTCCTTCTTTGGTCATCACTCTTCATCAATCCGAGTTCTCCATCCTTGGCTTGCTCTCCAAGATGGATTTCTAGCCCTTGATGCTTCATGATGATGATGGCTTCATCTGTTTCAATCTCTGCCTCTTCCATCACTTCGCCACTCTAGCTACTTCCTGTGGTGGTTGAACAGAATCAAAGACAAGCCATGCCTCCAAGATTTTCTCCTTGCTGGCCGAATTATCTTCTTCCTTTTTGAGCATGAAGAGCTCAAGATTACCTCACCAAATCTATCCATATTTAGTGATAATCTTAGCCACAGCTCATTTTTATTTTAGTATGTTTTCTTGCCATCATTGTGATGGTCTTTAGGCTTGCTTTCTCTTCCTTTCGGTAGCTCATTTTTGCTTCCATGGCTACCAATGTTTTCTGTGTAATAACCGAAGAGAGAAAGAGAAAGAGTAGAGAAAGAGAAAAGAAAAGCAAAGCTATGAGTGATATCAAGATAAATTAAATTAGGTGCAACTTTTCATGCTTTGTGTGGCAACGTGTAGACTTCCATCAATGCCATCAAATCACTTTGCTTTTTCTCTTTCATGTTTCCAAGACATTAAACATAATTGAATAAATTTGAAATCCATTCCTTAGTGAGAGATTGGTGTCCGTGGAAACATGCAGCTATACAACAAAAATTGGATTTCACCATGATGATAAAAGAATAGCTTAACCGTTAGGTTCCATTTCCTTTTTAATTTTGGACCAACCTATTTGGTCTTGCACCAACAATTGATTTGGGCTTACACCATTAAATTTGACCCAACTATCACAATAAAAAATTCAGCCACATATTCTTAGATATATTTTTGCACAAGGCTGAATTTTATTTCTACATTGGGCTTGCTATTTTTTTTTCGACCCGACACAAAATCTGCACAACAAAATTATTAATCAACATATGTTTAATGAAATTCAAATTAATAATTTTGTAATTAAATATTTCAATAATGTTTGATCATCATCAAAATTAAATTGGAGTTTTCCAAACTCATCAAAAATGGCACTTAGATGGTTGGAGACCTGGTTTAAGTTGCACATCATGTGCCTCCGAGACAACTATATTTGAGTTTGAATTTAGCTAAAGTCGGAAGTGGAAAATAATCCATGTAATATGTGTGTGTATAATGTGAGTGTGATATGTTGTACTTAAGAATTCATAGTAACTTCTATTTTAATAATATTATTTTCATAGATGTTTTTTTTCTGTTATAATTTTACATAGATATGTAGAACAGGAGCAACGTTATTTTGAAAATAGGATGACTGAAGCACTTTTGGTGTGTGCTTAGCGTTTGTTTCGTGGGTCTATTCTTTATTTGCTTTGAGTTGTATTTGTTTTTATTAAATTTTCTTCACCTACGTGTGCCTTGGTGATGTGAGGTTTGTGTTCAAACGTCAGGTGGAGAATGTTTTGTTTAGATTTTCGTTTTTCGACTTCGACAGAGTGTCGACCAAACTTATAACAAGATCCAACTTAAAAAACAGATATGACTCTTCAAAGAATTAAAATCAGTAACTTATCAATCAATGCTCGACACAAAATAAAAAATGATTGCATTTCATTGGTAATGAGAAAGTTTACAAACTAGACTTCAAGAAATTGGTAAGTAGATTAGATCAAATGTTGTTTTAAGATGAAACTTGAAATTAAATACTAAAAAAAAGTACATGATTTAGAACTGGAAAAGAACAACTAATAAAGAACATGAATCAGAAAGAAAGAAAACAAAAGAGAAAAAAAATAATAATATCTTCCAATATTCATACGCACTTACACTCCATACACTCCATCTTTTCCACCTTGTTAGTGTGATATGAAAATTCTGTAGAGCTCTAGTGTCTTTGTGAATTGTAGAATAAAAGTCCCTTCTAAATATTCAAGAACTTCTATTTATAAGTGAGTTTCTTTATTAAAAACTTTTTCTTGGATATTAAGTACAACTACTTCCATTCTAATTTTTCTTAGGCACCAAATAGTTATCCATTATCTAAATCTACTTGGAGTTCAAGTAGTACCCACATTTAGGAGAGCCATTATAATCTTTATTTCCTTAAACTCAACCTCCTCATCCCTCAAATAATGATATCATGTGATGAAGAGTAGAGAGAAAAAGAGAAAAGTCGAGAGACACAAATAAAATGGGAATAAAAGTGGTAAGAATTAGCCAAGTTTCACTGCCCTTCACATGATAGGGGTATTCATAAAAAAAAAACTAAAATGTGGTTAATCGTTTAAAAAATCATAACCACATTTTGGTTAACTAGTTTAATAAAATAATTTTAAAAATCATATCCATATTTTTTAAAATTGGTTAACCAAAACCAAATTAAAAAGATCGATTTTTAACCGATTAATTAAAACCAAAACCAAATCCATAACTTTCTCTCTCCCCCTCCACTCTCTCTTTCTTCTTCCCCTCTTTCTCTCCCTCCTCTCTCTTTGTTTCTTTCTCCCCCTTGTCTCTCTTCTTTCTCCCCCTCTTTCTCTCCTCTCTTCCTCTCTCTCCCCCTCTTTCTCTCCCTTTTTCCTCTCTCTCTCCCTTCCTTCCCCTTTCTTTCTCTCTTTCTCTTCATCTCTCTCTCTCTCCTTTTTCTTTCTCTCCATTTCTCTCTCTCCCCCTCTTTCTCCTCTCTCTCTCTCTCTCTCTCTCTCTCTCTCTCTCCCTTCCCCCCTCTCTCTCTCTGTCTCTCTTTTTCCTCTTTCTCTCCTTCTCTCTCTTTCTCCTTCTTCCTCTCTTTCTCTCTCTCCCTCCTCTCTCTCCCCTCCCCCCCCCTTGATAAACCCATATTTCATGAGTTCTTTTGTGCTTAATTAGAGTGATTTATTCAACTCTTCACCTACTTATTCACATTAATTGCATGGTTTTACTTTCCCTTCCTTATTATGTCATATTGTGAAAAACATGTTTCCTAAGCTTTAAAAAAATTAATTATTTTAATTACCTTTATTTCCATCCGATGCCGTGATTAGTGTGTTGAGTAGCTTCAGGTTTCCTAAGGCTGAATGACTTAAAGGATGAAAAAGAAAACATACAAAAATGGAAGGAGAAGGCAAAACGGAGCTTTAAGGAAACTGGTATCCACGCGATCGCATGGACGACGCGATCGCGTGCCAGAATCAAAGAAGCAGCGACGCGGCCGCATGACTGATGCGACCGCGCGCCTTGAGTAGAACACCCATGACGCGGACGCGTGACTGACGCGACCGCGTGGAAAGGAAAAGCTCCAGATGACGCGACCGCGTGACCCACGCGGACGCGTGACAGAGGCCACGTATCAGAATTTACAGAATACGCCCCCAGCGATTTTTGAAGCCCTTTTTGGCCCAGATCCAAGTACAGAAAGCATAGATTAGAGGTTATAAAGTGGAGGAATGCATCCATTCAGAGAGAGCTCGCCAATTTCTAGTCTTCATGATTTAGATTTAGTATAGAGAGAGATTTTCTCTCTCTTAGGATTTAGGACTTTTTCTTGTTTTGGGAGTAACTCTGGATCCAGGTTTTAATGTTCCTTTATTTCAATTTTACCTTTATTTATTTGATTCCAATATTTGAATTGATTATTATAATTTAATTTATGAATTATTC
The DNA here is from genome assembly GCF_003086295.3 of Arachis hypogaea. Taxonomy (NCBI): domain Eukaryota; kingdom Viridiplantae; phylum Streptophyta; class Magnoliopsida; order Fabales; family Fabaceae; genus Arachis; species Arachis hypogaea. The sequence goes on from NC_092053.1 coordinate 51,959,491, forward strand.
CATGTTACAGATTTCTATTTGAATTAATGATATTCAAGGTATTTTCAGTTTATGATTGTTCTCTTTGATTTAAGTTGCCATTGCTTCCCATCTAAGGACACTTTTATTATTCCAGCAATTTACTTTTTCCCCTTTTGGTCTTGGTTAAGAAATCAGTGACTCAACATTATCGAACTCAGCATAATTGATAATCGTTATCTTGCTAATTGATCTGAACTTCAATAATCCCAACTTTTTCCTAGGAAATAAATAGGATTCGAAGATCAAACTAATTAGTCCCTTGACTAACCTTTGCTTCATAAGGTTAACTAAGTGGAATTAAGATACAACTTTCATTATTGTTGAGAGGGATAACTAAGTTGGACTTCTAATTTCCCTTATCTTGCCAAAAGTTGTTTTACAGTTATTATTTATTTTTAATTGCCATTTAATTCACTCGTCATTTAAGTTACTTGCTTCTCACCTTCTAAACCCCAATTACAACCTTTATAACCAATAATAAGAACATACTTCCTCGCAGTTCCTTGAGAAGACGACCCGAGGTTTGAATACTCGGTTAACAATTTTTAAGGGGTTTGTTACTTGTGACAACCAAAACATTTGTATGAAAGGACTTTTGAAGGTTTAGAAACTATACTTGCAACGAGGATTTATCCGCAAATTTCTAGACCACGCAAAAGTCCTCTCATCAAAATGGCGCCGTTGCCGGGGAACTGCTAACGTGTGCCTTATTATTGGTTATTGTAAATATTTTTCTTTTGCTTGTTTATTTATTTTTGTTTTTCCTTTTTATCTTTATTTGCTACTATGAACTCTCACCCCTCTCGCTTTGAGTTTGGTTCTAATATTGTTAAAGGAAATAGAAGTTACAGCAGGAATGTGCATCAAGGTCAGACCAATCAAGGATGGATGGAACCAAGAGGATCTAATCAACCCTTTTGGCAGCAACACCCTCCGAGATATCCTGGACAAAGACCATTCTACCGTGCATACCCAGCTGAAAGACATGGTGGACAACCTTGTAACTACCAACAAGCCCCACCCCGTGCATATGAACCATCCTTTCAACATAACCTCGAACCACCACACTCACAAGCTTCTCTTCACCATTCGCCATCATATGATCCTTCCTTACCCCAATACCAATCCAATCGTTCCCGATCATCACCACTTTCCTTTGTATCATGTCCAAGTTCAGCAAATTGCGAAGCAGAGGATCGCCTAAAAGAAACAGTAATTAAATTTTAAACAACCATTCAACAATTGGAGCAAGCACTAATTCAATGGGCCACTAGGCGCTCAAATATACAAGGATCAACCACAGCTCCATGTGGACAGCCCGATGAAGAGCGTAGCATGAAAGAAATACTAGAGTCTCCAGTGGACAAGACAGAGAATGAATTCGTACTAGAGCAAGTGGAAGAAGCTGTCATTGTTCAAGAAGAAGAGTTGGTTGAAGATCTAGGAGATGCTGAACTTCCTTGGGAACTTCCTTGGGAATCCAGAATTAAGGAAAACTCCGTCCAAGATGCTACAGTTGATGCTAAGGAGGATACCGTACAATCTCCAAGGCAAGTCGTTTACAAAGAATCAGACGGAATAATCCAAGAAGCAAATTTCCTTGATGATGATAGTCACAAGTCTAGTTCTCCTAATGATGAACTTGCGTCCGCAAGTGAATTCTCTGAGATCGAAGAATTTTTCCCAAGTGAATATGAAGATGATGCGGAGGTAAATTTCTCTCAACCTCCAATCTATGACTCAAGTGATGAGGAAGACATAGAAGACTTTGACCAGGATACAGATACAATTGAAGACCTTTGCAAGGAAGTGGAAGAATTCACAGAAGAGCACAAGAAAACAGAACTTGCAGAACCACCAAAAACACCTATCCCAAGGCCATTACCACCTAATACAAGCTTCAAGTGGGTACAATCCTTAACTTATAATTTTACTTATTCACTTGAATATGGTTTGCTTGAAACAGATGGCCAACTTAGAGCTCTCTGCGGCTTTAAGAGTAAGAGGGAATTGGCTCGTACTCAGAACTGGTGCACCAGGTTCAATAAGGTTCCACGCTTCACCTCGAAGTACACGGATTGGTATCATGCTCAATCGCATGGATCACGGAGAACGTTTGGTCACCACGGTGAGATTCTACTTTTTAACCCGCCCGAATGGAAACTTACAAATCAAAACGGAGGCAGATCTAAAAACACAGCTTGGGATCATGGATTATATTCTGACATTCGTCATCCTAGGAGGCTGAATATTTGTTTGAAGCTGCTTAGAAGCTTTACATGCCTAGTTTGGGACCCCGGAGGCTATTGGCATTCCAAGCACTGGTGGAAATTTTTGGACGAATTTAAACATAAGCCACCATAATAGGATACTCTTCCAATGTCCAACTTAAGGACTTTAACTAAAAGTGCTAGGTGGGAGACAACCCACCATGGTATGGTCGCTTCTTTCTCAATCTATTTCTTGTTTATTGTTTTCAATTTACCCTTTTTTTTTTATTTTAACTTTAACCTGGAATCATGCATAGCATTCATGTTAATCACTGCATCCTGCATTTTTCAGTTTAAAAAAAAAAGGGGTTGCACGACGCGACCGCATGCCTCATGCGATCGCGTCATATCGCGAAAAACACCACCCACGCGGCCGCGTGATATATATATCGGCGTAAGGATCCAACAAATAGAAAGTTGGGCTGGAATCGTGCGGCTCTTGTGCGTTTCGCACAAATTGGCCCACGCGATCGCATGCCCCACGCGATCGCGTCACTTACCCAATACCAATCCCACACGACCGCGTGAGCGACGCGATCGCGTTGCATGGATTGCATATCACCCCAAAAGGAGACAGAGAGTTGCACTGAAACGGCGATGGAGTCGTGCGTTTAGCACGAATTCCAGCGACGCGATCGCACGACCCACGCGATCGCGTCACCCTTCTTTCCTCCCCTCTAATGCGATCGCGCGACCCACGCGATCGCGTCTCCCCCATTTTCACCCCAACCACGCGACCGCGTGCCCCACGCGGCCGCGTGGATTCGAAAATATAACCCCCAGCCACACGAACCCTATTAGTCGCGCAGCCCCCCCTTCACCCCCAACCCTCTTCTCCTTCTCTATTCTTCTTCCCCCAGCCACCGCCAGCCAGCCACCACACCACCACCCCGACGCCGCCGCCGCCCAGACGCCGCCGCCGTACCACCCCCTTCCCTTCTCTCTTCTTCCTTCTTCCTCTCCCCTCCCCTCTTCCCCACAGCCACCTCCGCAAGCACCGCCCAGCGACCGCCGGCCATCCAGTCGCGCCCCCCTCTCCGCCACACACCCCCTTCAGCCAGCAACAACCACCGCCCTCCCTTCCCCTATCCTCTCCCTCTCTTACAAACCCTAATACCTCCCTCCGCCACTGCCCCCTCAGCCGCCACCGCGACGCCGTGCACCACCACCGCGCCGGATGCCGCCGCAGCCACCTTCTTCCCTGTTCCACCCCTTCCGCTTACCAGGTTCCGCAACACGCAACCCTTTTTATCCGTTCGTCACTTTTCTGTATTTTTTTTCCGTTTATGTTCATGATTAGGATAACTAGACTTGCATGTTGTAGTGGATTTTTAGGTTGTTAGGTAGCTTAGGCTGTGGTTAGTGGATCTAGGTCTGTTTACTTGCACTGTTTTTACTTCTGTTTTATTCTATGTGCAAATCTGTTGCTGCTATAATCATGATTCATATGCTGCTTTCTTGTATGTTGCTGCTGTTTACATTGAGTTTTTATGTTTATTTTATATCTATGTACATGCAGCTTGATTTTTTTAATTCATATGCACTGATATGATTGTTGTTTATTTTCTGGGACAATCCAATTTTAGCCGGAATGCTGCCCAAATTTTTTTTGAAAATTGTTTTCATTCTTGTTTTGGTTTGGCAACTCTGTTTTACTCTGCTTCCCCCAAACCATTTCATGAATACTAGGGCCACTTTCTTATCCTCTTTGATTTCCTGGTTCATAACCTGCATTTGTGATTCACTGATTCCAATTTCTGATTTCTTTATTTCTATTCGAATCAGCATCACCCTGTTTTCTTTATTCGATTATGAGTACTTCTATTCTTACCTGTGAATCCTTGTTATATGGAATTTTTTTTCTATGCCACTTACTTTCCTAAATCACTAATTTTAATTTACTAATTTCTTTTTACCATACTAACCCTCTTGATCTCTTTTCTGATTACTTTCACTTCCTCTAACTTTCTCACTATGGCATATTTATTTTTTTTTCCATTAATTCAACCACATTTCAATTACTCATTTTCCTTATTCTATTTCTCCCTTACCGCTTTGAGTTTCCTTTGTTTAAATTTCCTATTTGCTTTCATATTTTATCCATTTCCTGGTTTTCTGTTTTTCAGGATGTCTGCCTCACAAAGGAAAGGCAAAGGCAAAGCTACTGGCAAGCGCAAGAGAGGAGATTCCTCCCAGACCATCATTGCTCTAATGCACGATTCCTCATGGCAGGAGAAGAACTTCACACAGCAGGAAAAAGCTGACCAGCTACTCCCTTTGACTGATCCTATAAAATTTGCAAACCGGTACTGTGAGTTGAAGTACCCGACTTTTGCAAACTCCAGAAATCTATACCTGGAACGTACCTTGAAGATTCCAAAAGCCCTCCAGCAATACACCACTGAGCAAATCAAGCAAAGGGGCTGGTTCTTTCTGGAGAGACCACTGACAGAGGTCAATGCATCTTGGGTACGGGAATTCTATTGCAACTACTACCTTACTACCCTAGATGCAGTGAACCTGAGGGAAAAGCAAATTCTGGTCACTGAAGAGGCCATAGAGACCATTCTCCAGCTCCCAGCCAAGTCCGATCAGCCAGATGGTTATGCACAGGCTGAGGAGGACATGGGCTAGATGCGGTTTGATTGGGATGCTGTGAAGGCACGGATAGCTCTCGACCCTGCTGTTCCTTGGGAGATGGGTCAGGACACCACTATGCCTAGAGGGATCAAGAGAGTGTACTTGAATGATGAGGCTCGGCTATGGCATCAGATCTTGAGCAACTATGTGATGCCGAGTACTCATGAGACTGAGATCCCGGCTGCCATGATCACCCTCCTCTGGTGTGTGCTGGAGGGTAAGGACCTGTACTTGCCTCGTTTTATCCGGCATTATATGGCCAGGGTCCACGTCCGAGGCACCCTCCCCTTTCCTTATCTGGTTACACGGCTAGGCCGTCAGGCTGATGTGCCTTGGGAGGATGCCGATGAGCGACCACCAGCAGCGGACTGTAGGAAGATCATCCCTCACAGCAAGAACTTCCTTGCTTTGGGCTACAGACCACCACCTGTCACTGCTACTGATGAGACAGCCCCTCCGTCTGCTGGGCCCTCTTCATCCACAGCTGCCCCTGCTGCCACCACTGCACCTCCACCCGCCTCTGAGCCAGTTTATCGCCTCGTGCACCGTCTATTCCGCTAGCTTGATCAGATGGAGCACCGTAACAGGCGCCGGTATGAGAGATTGGAGCGCCGCAGCAGGCGACGCTATTCTCATCTGAAGCTAATGATCAGACAGGGCGCCGACATCCCCTCCGAGCCCGACACACCATCAGAGCCATCAGAGGAGGAGAAGGATGAGCACGAGGAGGAGCCTCATTCCCAGGTGGAGACTCATCAGCAGGCAGGCACAGAGCACGCTACACCACAGCAGGAGGCCCCACATCAGCTTGAGGCTGCAGATCCGGAGATCCCGATCCAGTCAGTCCCCCCTCTATAGTAGCCAGCCTCTCAGCCCACCACCGCCACAGAGACCCCAGCTACCATCCTTACCAGTGATGACACTCCTTCACACCCGGCTTGATTGAGCATCGGGGACGATGCTTCATTTTAAGTGTGGAGAGGTCGCCATCTCTGGCGTTTATTTTGGTGAACTACTACATACTTTTTCTTCTATTTTGGATATTTTTCTGTATTTTTCTCTTTTTCTTTTATTGTTATTTTCTGAGTACTTATACATTGCTACTTGTGTATTTTACTCTATTTTCTGCATTTTTCATTTTTTGTTCATATTTTAGTTATTTAGTTCATTTTAGTTATTTAGTTTAGTTTGCAATTCTAACTTATTAGTGGATCAATTAGTATAGTTTACCCTTTTTACATAAGATAGCTTAGTTATAGCTTAGTTTAAATTGACAAATATAAAAAAAAAAGAGTAAGCTAGGAACTTGAACATAATAGATTTAGATCCATAAAACCTTGTATATATAGCATTACATGATGTAGTTAAACTGACAACATTTCATCAAGGAGAAACATTAAAACTTCAAAGGCTACCCTAAATTACTTTTTAAGAGAATAATGAGAATTTTTAACTAAACCTGCATGACATACATAAGTGATAAATGATTTTTCAGCTAGAGAACACATAGCCAGTGAGTTTTGAGCTTAACTGTATGGTTACATTCAAACCATAATTTTTATTCATGTGTGTTCCAACCTTCTTTCTTATTCTGGTGTTCTTTACTTTGTTTTAGTCTATATGTCCGATTATAGAATATAGGTACATCTCAAAATAATGATTGAGGCCATCATTTGATCTTAGCTCACTTACCCCAAATTAGCCTACCTTTTACATCACCTTTGTTAGCCCCCTTTGAGCTTTTTTTTAAAAAAAAAACCCTTATTCTATTTTAGCCAAATTACTAGCCTTAAGCAGAAAAACAAAAGAAAATCCCAAGTGAATCCTTGGTTAGCTTAAGATAAAAAATTATAAATAGAGTAAAATGTGGGAAACTTATTGGGAACATAGTTGATAAAGACAAAAGGTAGAAAAATTAAAAAGAATAAAGCAACTCAAAATTTTGGGAAGCAGGCTCATGAAAATTCAAATTAATTAAAATTACCATGTGTATTCAAAAAAAAAAGTTAGTTTTCAAGCATGTAAATAAGGGGATACAAAGAAAACTCCCCAATGCAAAATAAAAAGCAATGCACATGGGATAAAAACAAGAATTGAAACATGAGCATGTGACATCAAAAGCAAGAAAATAGGGAGAATGGGTAAAGAAGCATTGTTTTACTAAGTATGTATGTTAGGTGAGATCTTAGTCTAATTAAGGATTCACTTATTAGCTCACTTAGCCTTATACATATATCCTTACCCTTTGCCTTGACCCCATTACAACCTTAATTAAAGACCTCATGAGTTTTGGTATGACTATGTTCTATAATTGTTGATTGGTTAGATGAAAAACAAAGTTATAGAAAGGAAGAATAAAAAGAAGAATACAGTGATTAACCCAATAAACACTGAGTGATTAGAGAGAAAACACAAAATCCAGTAAGGGTTCAAAAGCTCATTAACATTTATCTCTGATTGTCTTGCAAGTTTTTTTTTCTCATCTCATTTGCAAAAAAAAAAATGCTTTATTATTTGAGGGTTAGTTATATATGTATATATATCTCCTTGAGAATGTGAAATAATTTGACTACATGTAGGCTTTATATAAGAGTCGATGAATTAGAATTGCATGACTCATTAGGTAGATGCATTTAGCATAGGTTACATTTCATAACATTCCATCACTTTATACCTTAATTATTTACCTTGGATTTAGCATGAGGACATGCTAGTGTTTAAGTGTGGGGAGGTTGATAAACCCATATTTCATGAGTTCTTTTGTGCTTAATTAGAGTGATTTATTCAACTCTTCACCTACTTATTCACATTAATTGCATGGTTTTACTTTCCCTTCCTTATTATGTCATATTGTGAAAAACATGTTTCCTAAGCTTTAAAAAAATTAATTATTTTAATTACCTTTATTTCCATCCGATGCCGTGATTAGTGTGTTGAGTAGCTTCAGGTTTCCTAAGGCTGAATGACTTAAAGGATGAAAAAGAAAACATACAAAAATGGAAGGAGAAGGCAAAACGGAGCTTTAAGGAAACTGGTTTCCACGCGATCGCATGGACGACGCGATCGCGTGCCAGAAGCAAAGAAGCAGCGACGCGGCCACATGACTGACGCGACCGCGCGCCTTGAGTAGAACACCCATGACGCGGACGCGTGACTGACGCGACCGCGTGGAAAGGAAAAGCTCCAGATGACGCGACCGCGTGACCCACGCGGACGCGTGACAGAGGCCACGTATCAGAATTTACAGAATACGCCCCCAGCGATTTCTGAAGCCCTTTTTGGCCCAGATCCAAGTACAGAAAGCATAGATTAGAGGTTATAAAGTGGAGGAATGCATCCATTCAGAGAGAGCTCGCCAATTTCTAGTCTTCATGATTTAGATTTAGTTTAGAGAGAGATTCTCTCTCTCTTAGGATTTAGGACTTTTTCTTGTTTTGGGAGTAACTCTGGATCCAGGTTTTAATGTTCCTTTATTTCAATTTTACCTTTATTTATTTGATTCCAATATTTGAATTGATTATTATAATTTAATTTATGAATTATTCCATGTTACAGATTTCTATTTGAATTAATAATATTCAAGGTATTTTCAGTTTATGATTGTTCTCTTTGATTTAAGTTGCCATTGCTTCCCATCTAAGGACACTTTTATTATTCCAGCAATTTACTTTTTCCCCTTTTGGTCTTGGTTAAGAAATCAGTGACTCAACATTATCGAACTCAGCATAATTGATAATCGTTATCTTGCTAATTGATCTGAACTTCAATAATCCCAACTTTTTCCTAGGAAATAAATAGGATTCGAAGGTCAAACTAATTAGTCCCTTGACTTACCTTTGCTTCATAAGGTTAACTAAGTGGAATTAAGATACAACTTTCATTATTGTTGAGAGGGATAACTAAGTTGGACTTCTAATTTCCCTTATCTTGCCAAAAGTTGTTTTACAGTTATTATTTATTTTTAATTGCCATTTAATTCACTCGTCATTTAAGTTACTTGCTTCTCACCTTCTAAACCCCGATTACAACCTTTATAACCAATAATAAGAACATACTTCCTCGCAGTTCCTTGAGAAGACGACCCGAGGTTTGAATACTCGGTTAACAATTTTTAAGGGGTTTGTTACTTGTGACAACCAAAACGTTTGTATGAAAGGACTTTTGAAGGTTTAAAAAATATACTTGCATCGAGTATTTATCCGCAAATTTCTAGACCACGCAAAAGTCCTCTCATCACCCCTCCCTCCCTCTCTCTCTCTCTCTCTCTCCCCCTTCACCTCTTTCTCCACATCCCCTTTCTTTCTCTCTCCCTTGTCTCTCTATCGTTCTCCCCATGCTCTCTCTCTCCTTTGCTCTGCCCCTCTCTCTCTTTCTCTCCTCTCTCTCTCCTTGCCCTCTTTTCTCCCTCATTTCTCTCTCTTCCTCTCTCTCATCCCCTTTCTCTCTCTACTCATCTCTCCCTTCCTCTATTTTCTCCTCCTCTCTCTCTCTCTCTTCTCTCTCTCTCTCTCTCTCTCTCCTATATCTCTCTCCTTTCTTCCCTCTTTTCCCTTAGCTCTCTCTCTCTTCTCCCTCTTCTCTCTCTCCCCCTCCCCTCTCTTTATCTCTCTCTCTCTCCTTTTTTCTTTTCTCTCTTTCTCTCTCTCTCTCTCTCACTCCTCTCTCTTTTCTTTCCTTCTTTCTCTCTCCCTTTCCCTCTCTCTTATCTTCTTCCTCTCTTTCTTCTCTATTCTTCTCCTCTTTCTTCTTCTACTCTCTCTTTTCTCTTTCTCTCTCAGCCTACTCTCACTCTCTATTCCTCTCCTCTATATGTCCTTCTCTTCTCTCCAAAACAAGAGAGAGGGAGAAAAGAGAGAAGAGAGAAATATGAGGAGGAGATAGAAGAAAAAAGAGATGAGAAGAGAAAAGAATGGGAGGAAAGAGAGAAAAAGAGAGAGAAAGAGGACAAGGAGAGAGAGAAAGAGAGAGGGGAGAGAGAGAGGAGAAGAAAGAGAGGAGAGGAGAGGGAAGGAAAGATGGAAAGGAGGGAGAGAGAAAGAGGGAAGGGGAGAGAGAGGGAGAGAAGGATAGAGAGAAAGAAAGGGAGGGGAGAAGGAGGGAAGGAGAGAGAGAGATAGATAGATAGAAAAGAGGGGATAGAAAGAGAAAAGGAAGAGAGGAGGAAAGAAAGGAGGGGGAGAGAGAAAAGGAAGAGAGGAGGAGAGAGAGGAGGGAGAGAGAGAGAGGAAGACGAAGAGAGGGGAGGGGGAGAGAGAGAGAGAGAAAAGGAAGAGAGGAGAGGAGGGGGAGAGAAAAAGAGAGAGACAGAGAGAAGGAGATAAGAAAAAGTTACTCGTATCATTTAGAAAGAAAATTATTTACATTAGAAAAAATTATCTATAGAAAATACTGAAAAGAGATAAGAAAGAAACAGGAACGAATCAGTGGAAGGGATTTCATTATTTACAAATGTTACTCGTATCATTTAGAAAAATTTTTTTTTTTTACATTAAAAAATTCAATTTAAAAAAAAGGTTAAAAATCTGGGTTTTTGTATGTAAAAAAATTAATTTTTGTGTAAAAACAGATTTTTAGGAGTAAAAACCAATTTTTTAGTATAAAAACCAGTTTTTTAGTGCAAAAACTGATTTTTTTTAAAAACCGGTTTTATTTTAATAACCGGTTAAAAATCGGTTTCAAATTTACTAACCGGTTAATAATCGGTTTTATCATGTACAACCAATTTGATTAATTATCCAAGACTATATTTTTAGTTAACCAAAAAACTGGTTTAGTTTTTGAATTAACCAAATCATGAACATCCCTACTCTTCGGCCCTAGTCAGGACATACTTTTCCTTCAAAGGGATCACCTTCTTTGACTTTCATGAAAGAGCCATCAGACATTTTCTACAATTCTTGTTAAAAAGATAGTTGAGGGACATTATATTTTCTTCTTAAGGACTTCACTTTAAGTCACTTCAATTTTTTTAGTTCTACCATTAAGATTTTTTGATTAACTTTCTCACTCAAGTTGAAAATATTTATGCTTGTCAGATGCCCCTCAAAACTTTTATTTTCCTTCAAACGGTGGGAGTAATAATTTTTTATTCGATCCTCGTAATCACGCTGATTGCACCTGTTAATCTTTCAAATTTTAGAATTTGAAAAGACAGTTATCAATGGCTAAAAAGACGTGCACAATTTCTAAAAAAAAATATAGAACATCATTAGACTTTGGGCCTTGAGCTGTTCTTCATCATTAGTGCTCTAAAAGTAATTTTCTTGTTAAGGCGATCCATGTAACATTAGCTCTTTTTGGGAGCTTGTTCGTTCCAAAGAAATCTAGTAATACATTGGTAAATTTTCTTTCTATATCGCCTACATTTTCTTGATGAGAATCGTGTTGCCTGTCTGATCTCAAAACATTGGTTGATTTACAATCCCATATGACATATTTAACCTCCTAGTATGTAGGAAACACCTCAAGATCATAAGCTTCATGTGCTCGAAACAATAGGATAGGATGAGGAGGAGGATGAGTTATGTAAATTTTTTAGTTGAATAGCAAGAATATTATAAGAAAAATGTTAAATGTCGTTGGATTTATCGACGGAATAACAAAAATAATCCTTTGGTATAACCATCGCTAATAGTTAATTACCGTCGAATTTTTCAATTCGCCGGTAGTTACCGTTGAATTATGTAACGGATTATTTTTTAATTTGCCGATAATTACCGGCGAAAAATTTCTGCCTGTAGTTTTAGGGCTCCACTATTTTCTTTCGTGCGCTAATTACCATCAGATTTTTTCTCCGGTAAATCCATTTTTTTTAAAACACAATAGGTGGTCAAATTATTTTTTATTTAAAATTACTTTTTGCATAATTAGTAGTCAAATTCTAAATAATAGAAACCAAATATCGTAAATTAAATATCAAGTGTACAAAAAAAATTAAAAATCAAATAAAAAATAAAATACAATGAAATAGTCTAGAACAAAACTCTAATAACTAAATATCCTAATAGTAGTAGTCATCATCATCCCCCTGGTCCTGCTGAGGAAGTAGACTAGGAGGTGATGTCGGGTCCCCTCTAGTAGCACTGCTGCCACTGGTCCGCATCTGATCTTGGTACGCTGCCATCTGTTGCTCCATTCGCTAAAGTCGTTTCTGCTCCCGCCTCCACTCTAGCCTGAGGGAATCAGTGCCTCCATACCAGCTCCCGTCTCCACTCTATTAGTAGTTTAGATTTTTAAAAATTTCGGTAGAGTTTCATCTATAACTAGAAGGCGCCAAAAAACTCTATCCATCAACAATTCACTTAATCAATTCACAAACAAACCAATATGAAATTATATGACTTAAGAAGCAATATCTATCAACAATCAAGAATTACAGTTCAAACCTACTAAACTTAAATCGAAGCTATCTTAACAACCTAAATCCACTAAAACTAGAAATTTGAGTGTAAATAATTAGACTAACTAACTAAAATAGAAAACTTAATACTAGTAACCACATATGTTGAATAAGAATGTCAAAATAGTTTGCATATAAAAGACTTAAAATAATACTCACAGCGTCAAACCATCAAGCTAAATCGTCATCTGTATAATGGGAGACAATGGAGGGGCACTTGGTTGGGATCTGTGAGAGGATTCTGGCACCGCATTTTCTGTCACTGGAGGAGGCGTTGTCGTCAAAATAGTGCACTACTGAGCAGATGGAGGAGTCCACTATAGTGAAGTTTTCAGACGACTTCCTGGTGGTGGGGTGGCACAGCAGAAAAAGCCAGAAAGTTGGGGTTAAGGACCATGATAAACGGTTGATCATGTGCACCCATTTCTTGCGACATCCCAGGCATAGTGGGAGTAGAGGACGATGAATGATAAGTTCCAAGGGTACCAGTAGTGTCATGGCCGAATAAGAGCTATGACTGGCGCTCAAGAAAATTGTTGCCTAGGAAGCATAACAAATTTGAATATACGTTAAACAAGAAAGTTGTAAATGTTTTTAACTAGAATGAACAGTTACACATTATTTTTAACAAAACATAAAATAGATTAATGTAGTTGGATCCTACCTGTGACATATGGAGCATCTAATATCTAGGAACTTGACAAAGATTATGTACTCACTGCAGATTGTTTTTTCTTGCATAAAATGACTCATTTCGAGTATTTGTTCCCGAAAAATATTTTTAGAAAAATAGAATAAGTTTCGCAACTCAGTGACTAGACAATACATCTATAATCTACATGAGACCATATAAATATTATTATCAAAGTAATTTTATTTAGAAAATAGTAATTTGTACAATTAAGTGAATCAATAAGGGAGTTGTCAGAATAGAAATCAAATCAAATAGTCTACACTGAGCGGCTCCACCTCTAAAGGTAGCCCTTTCCTCTCGTGTGTCTATACAGAATAACAGATTCAACGTGTGGCCTACACGTTGGGTTAGCAACTCTCCTGCTAGCTGAGGTCTGAGTTAGATACATTTAAGTTAACGTTATTACCACTGTTAACTACAACTTTCTAATACAAGCCTCCCAAACCAATTCAAAACATATAATTTCAAATATAATATATTCTTGAATCTTTCAATATATCAGGCCTCCCTTCTAACACTATCTTCTTTGACGACGACGACCGTGGCTTTGGCAACAAGCCCCAGCAACGACACTGCTCTCGCTTTGGCCTCTTTTCCTTTCCTCATGCATCCCTTCTTTGCAACAGCGACGGTCCTTCCTCCGTTGGCGCCGTGCTCCCTTTCCTCCTCTTCTCTTCTTCTTTTCCCTTTGCAACTCTCCCTTTCTATCTCTGATTCCTCATTCCTTTGAGTGTGTAGGTGGTGGCAAGAAGACAAGAGAGAGTGTTGATAAATTTAGGGTTAGGGTTAGGATTTGGTAAAAGAGTAAGGGTAGTATAGAAATTTTGATAAAATTAGAAGATAGAGTAGTAATTGAAAACCAAATGTATTCTAATATAATTATTTGAGAAACATTATTTATTGATCAACATACTAATTGGTTTCAAATAAATACTCTAATTTAAAATTAGAGATAATCTAATTAATTTTCTTTTAGTTCATAAAATCAAATGATGAGAAGAAAAAATTAGAACTAAGGATAGAGGGATAAGAAAAAAGATAGAGAAAAGACGAAAACATAAAAGGTAGATAAAGGGGTTTTCCTACTAGACCTCTAAGAAACCTATTCTTAGCAACGTAGGTCACTGGAAGGGTTTTCCTACTAGACCTCTAAGAAACTTGTTCTTAGCAACCTAGGTCACCTAGATCAGAGGGATGAAAACTGAAAGAAACCACCACGCAGATCACTTTAGTATTGGATCCGTCAATCTTCTTCATGCAACAAGGGAAGCAAATCACTCATCTCACTTAATCACACTAAAAAAAAGTGCATAAAGTACTAAAAAAAATTTATTCATCAAAAGTTATGTAAATTGTCTCACCAAAGGTGTTTAAATAGGCCCCTAAAAAACTAAGCAACAGATAAGATAAGATAACTTAATTTAAATCTCCTAAAGATAAGATAACTAATTTAAATAAGATTTGATCTTATCGAATTAGATCAAATTTGATTTAAATTTAAAATACTAAAGATATATGACAACTAATTTAAATAAGATTTGATCTTAGATTAGATCAGATTTGATTTAAATTTAAAATCCCTAAAAATACTACTAAGCAAATCAGAAGTAAATCAAGTCTTCCAACAAACTCTAACAACAAAACAAACTAAAATAAATGCCTAATAAATTTGAAAATAAAATTAAACTTGTGTCTTCCACTGGACTTGAAAAACAACGTTGGACCTCTTGCTGTCCTGACTTAGCCCAATGGGCCATATGAGTTGTCGCCATTTCAACACTACTGTTTTGAGACAGACTCTTGGTCTTTTTGATGTCCAAGACCGACATGGTATGATTCTTCTAGTATTCATATTTTTTAATGTGACGAGATTACCATTCTGTCCCTTAACTTTAAAATGACGAAAATGCCCTTCTGAACACGTATCATCCTCTCCCTCTTAAAAAAGATTCATCCTCAAATCTTGAATGAGAAGCTCTTCTTCCCTCCAAGAAATCCAAACCCAATCTCCGAGTTCAAATACCATTTTTTGATGGCTCTTCTCTACCCACTGAATTGTGGCTATGTCCCTCATGTGTGCAAGTTCAATCTTTTCAACCATGTTTTCACTATCTTGTCCAAAGTGTTTTATCTTTCTTCCTTTTCATCCATATTAATACCTCCATAATTGATCAGTGAATCTACAATGCCTGGGAGAGTTGATATAAAAATACTAAAAATTTCATGGTTAGATGTATGAGAAACTAAGGACTTCGTGGAATTTAATGATACTAATGCACTCTTGTCTAAGCTAAAACTTTCTAGATCTCTCTTACAAGCATGTTTATTGCTCTCAGATTTTTTTTGCTCATTGACTCCTCTCGCTCATTAGTCTCCTCTTTTCTCGCAAAAATCTTGCTTTCAATCAAACTTGGATTATTTTCACTCAAACACTCACTCTCTTTCTCAATTTTTTTGTCTCACATTTTTCAAATTGCTCATATCCTAAGGACCCAGTTGAGAAATTCTGCTATTTTGAATCTTCCAAGGACATATCACCCTCTACAGCATACTCAACAAATTCTTTCATCTCTGGCTTTGAAGAAGAATGAAAGATAGGAGTAGAAGAAATCCTCTTATGTCGATCTATAATATCCTTCTTGAAACTAGAAACTTTGACTTTTGTCTGATCTCAAATTTTGCTCCTTTGGAATGATAAGTTGCTATAAATTGTTGCATATACTCCAGGTCAATTGCCACTTGGACCAAATCCTCCATGGTCTCGTAATCGTAGCATTGTACTTTATCTGCAAGGTCTTCGCGTAATCCAATAAAAATCGTTCCATAAGGACCTCAAGACCCAGTTTAATATTGGCCTTGTCCAAAAAATATAGAAACTCCTTGTGGTTTTCCATTACTGATTGTGAACCTTGTTGTAACATACAAAATTTTCTAAAAAATTCGTTGTGGTATGATGGTAGCACAACCCGATTCCTCATATGGTATGATGACGGCATAAACTGGTTTCTCATGATTTTCTTCATCTTCTCCCAGCTGTAAATTTGACTTTTTCCGTATTTCAGTCTACCAAATACGGGTAGCATTGGAAAAATTGGCTTGTACCAGTTGAACCTTCTCTTCCTCTGAAAGAATGCCGTTTGCGAAAATTGACTCTACCTTCCCTTCCCATCCGAAATAAGTGGTACGCGGAATCGTGATTACACTTTAATTATGTAAAATTCATTGCTCTTTCTTTCCCTGGAAATGGCGCCAAAAACATGATGCCAAGACCACGGTTCACAACTCCGTGTAACTGACCAGCAAGTGCACTGGGTCGTCCAAGTAATACCTTACGTGAGTAAGGGTCGAATCCCACGGAGATTGTCGGTATGAAGCAAGCTATGGTCACCTTGTAGATCTCAGTCAGGCGGATATCAAGTAATAATGGAGTTTTCGAAAGTAATTAATAAAATAGGGATAGAAATACTTATGTAAATCACTGGTAAGAATTTCAGATAAGCGAATAGAGATGCTTTCGTTCCTCTGAACCTCTGCTTTCTTGCTATCTTCATCCAATCAGTCTTACTCCTTTCCATGGCTGGCTTTGTGTAATGCATCCCATCGTCAATGGCTACTTTCGGTCATCTCTCGGGAAAATGATCCAATGCCCTGTCACGGCACGGCTAATCGTCTGGAGGCATCACCCTTGTCAATGGTTGCATCATATCCTCTCAGTGAATAATATGCTAACATGCTCTGTCACAGCATGGCTATTCATCTGTCAGTTCTCGATCATGTCGGAATAGAATCCATTGATTCTTTTGCGTCTGTCACTAACGCCCCACAATCGCGAGTTTGAAGCTCGTCACAGTCATTCAATCATTGAATCCTACTCGGAATACCACAGACAAGGTTTAGACTTTCCGGATTCTCTTGAATGCCACCATCATTCCAGCTTACGCCACGAAGATTCTGATTAAGAGATCTAAGAGATACTCATTCAATCTAAGGTAGAACGGAAGTGGTTGTCAGGCACACGTTCATAGGGAATGATGATGATTGTCACGTTCATCACATTCAGGTTGAAGTACGAATGAATATCTTAGAAGCGAAATAAGATGAATTGAATAGAAAACAGTAGTACTTTGCATTAATCTTTGAGGAACAGCAGAGCTCCACACCTTAATCTATAGAGTGTAGAAACTCTACCGTTGAAAATACATAAGTGAAGGTCCAGGCATGGCCGAGATGGCCAGCCCTCAATAGTGATCTAAGATAGCATATCACTGATCAAAGATGTCTAATACAATAGTAAAAGGTTCTATTTATAATAAACTAGCTACTAGGGTTTACATGAGTAAGTAATTGATGCATAAATCAACTTCCGGGGCCCACTTGGTGTGTGCTTGGGCTGAGCTTGAGTGTTGCACGTGCAGAGGCCATTTGTGGAGTTGAACGCCAGGTTTTGATCCATTTCTGGCGTTCAACTCTGGTTTTGGATCCTTTTCTGGCGCTGGACGCCAGAATTGGGCAGAGAGCTGGCGTTGAACGCCAGTTTTCGTCATCAAATCTTGGCCAAAGTATGAACTATTATATATTTCTGGAAAGCCCTGGATGTCTACTTTTGAACGCAATTGGAAGCACGCCGTTTTGAGTTCTGTAGCTCCAGAAAATCCATTTTGAGTGCAGGGAGGTCAGAATCCAACAGCATCAGCAGTCCTTCTTCAACCTCTGGATTTGATTTTTGCTCAAGTCCCTCAATTTCAGCCAGAAAATATATGAAATCACAAAAAAACACAAAAACTCATAGTAAAGTCCAGAAATGTGAATTTAACATAAAAACATATGAAAACATCCCTAAAAGTAACTAGATCCTACTAAAAACATACTAAAAACAATGCCAAAAAGCGTATAAATTATCCGCTCATCACAACACTAAACTTAAATTGTTGCTTGTCCCCAAGCAACTGAAAATCAAATAGGATAAAAAGAAGAGAATATACTATAAATTCCAAACTATCAATGAAACATAGCTCCAATCAGATGAGCGGGACTTATAGCTTTTTGCCTCTTGAATAGTTTTGGCATCTCACTCTATCCATTGAGGTTCAGAATGATTGGCTTCTATAGGAACTCAGAGTTCAGATAGTGTTATTGATTCTCCTAGTTCAGTATGATGATTCTTGAACACAGCTTTTTTATGAGTCTTGGCCGTGTCCCTAAGCACTTTGTTTTCCAGTATTACCCCCGGATACATAAATGCCACAGACACATAACTGGGTGAACCTTTTCAGATTGTGACTCAGCTTTGCTAAAGTCCCCAATTAGAGGTGTCCAGGGTTCTTAAGCACACTCTTTTTTTTTTTTTTTTTGCTTTGGACCTTGACTTTAACCGCTCAGTCTCAAGTTTTCACTTGACACCTACACGCCACAAGCACATGGTTAGGGACAGCTTGGTTTAGCCGCTTAGGCCAGGATTGTATTCCTTTAGGCCCTCCTATCCACTGATGCTCAAAGCCTTGGGATCCTTTTTATTTGCCCTTGCCTTTTCGTTTTAAGGGTTATTGGCTTTTTCTGCTTGCTTTTTCTTTTTCTTTCTATTTTTTTTTCGCCTACATTTTTTTTTCTGTGCAAGCTTTGTTCTTTGCTGCTTTTTCTTGCTTCAAGAATCATTTTTATGATTTTTCAGATTATCAAATAACATGTCTCCTAGTCATCATTCTTTCAAGAGCCAACATATTTAACATTCTTAAACAACAACTTCAAAAGACATATGCACTGTTCAAGCATTCATTCAGAAAACAAGAAGCATTGTCACCACATCAATATAATTAAAATAAGTTCAAGGATAAATTTGAAACTCATGTACTTCTTGTTCTTTTGAATTAAAACATTTTTTATTTAAGAGAGGTGATGGATTCATAGGACATTCATAACTTTAAGGCAAAGTTACTAACTACTAATGATCATGTAATGAAGACACAAACACAGATAAGCACATAACATAGAAAACAAAAAACAGAGAATAAGAACAAGGAATGAGTCCACCTTAGTGATGGTAGCGTTTCCTTCTTGAGGAACCAATGATGTCCTTGAGCTCTTCTATGTCTCTTCCTTGTCTTTGTTGCTCCTCCCTCATTGCTTTTTGATCTTCTCTAATTTCATGAAGGATGATGGAGTGCTCTTGATGTTCCACCCTTAGTTGCTTCCAATAATTGTGTGGAAGAAAATGTATCCCCTGAGGTATCTCAGGGATCTCTTGATTTGCAGTCAAATGTTCTACCACTGAGCTATAGACCCTTGAGATGAATCTTTCCATCTCCCATGACTCGGAGGTGAAAGCCTTTGTCTTCCCTTCCCCTCTTTTAGAGGTTTAGGTGCCATCAATGGTAATGGAAAAGTAAAAAGCTTATGCTTTTACCACACCAAACTTAGAATGTTGCTCGCCCTCGAGCAAAAGAAGAAAGAATAGAAGAAGAAGAAGATATGGAGGAGATGGAGGGGTGTGTGTATGGATGTGAGTGGTGAATGAAGAATAGAAGGGATGATCATGAATGGAGAGAGAGGGTGAGGTGGGTGGGGATCCTGTGGGATTCACAGATCCTGAGATGATCCTGTGGGTCCACAGATCCTGAGATGATCCTGTGGGGTCCACAGATCTTG